>NC_071276.1:2098499-2115999 GCF_023375685.1 Ictalurus furcatus
ACACACACACACACTCCTTCACTACCAACACACACACACACACTCTCCTTCACTACCAACACACACTAACACACTCCTTCACTACCAACACACACACACTCCTTCACTACCAACACACACACACTCCTTCACTACCAACACACACACACTCCTTCACTACCAACACACACACACACACACACTCCTTCACTACCAACACACACTAACACACTCCTTCACTACCAACACACACTAACACACCCCTTCACTACCAACACACACACACTCTCCTTCACTACCAACACACACACACACACACACACACTCCTTCACTACCAACACACACAAACACACTCCTTCACTACCAACACACACAAACACACTCCTTCACTACCAACACACACACACAAACACACTCCTTCACTACCAACACACACACACACACACTCTCCTTCACTACAACACACACACACTCTCCTTCACTACAACACACACACACACTCTCCTTCACTACAACACACACACACACTCTCCTTCACTACAACACACACACACACTCCTTCACAACACACACACACACACACACTCCTTCATAACACACACACACACACACACTCTCCTTCACAACACACACACACACACTCTCCTTCACAACACACACACACACACACTCTCCTTCACAACACACACACACACACACACTCCTTCACTACAACACACACACACTCTCCTTCACTACCAAAACACACACACTAACACACTCCTTCACTACCAAAACACACACACACTCTCCTTCACTACCAAAACACACACACACTCTCCTTCACTACCAAAACACACACACACACTCTCCTTCACTACCAACACACACACACACACACACTCCTTCACTACCAACACACACACACTAACACACTCTCCTTCACTACCAAAACACACACACACACTCCTTCACTACCAAAACACACACACACACACTCCTTCACTACAACACACACACACACACACACTCTCCTTCACTACCAACACACACACACACACACACTAACACACTCTCCTTCACTACCAAAACACACACACACACTCCTTCACTACCAAAACACACACACACACACTCCTTCACTACAACACACACACACACACACACACACTCTCCTTCACTACCAACACACACACACACACACACTCTCCTTCACTACCAACACACACACACACACTCCTTCACTACCAAAACACACACACACACTCCTTCACTACAACACACACACACACACACACACACTCTCCTTCACTACCAACACACACACACACACACACTCTCCTTCACTACCAAAACACACACACACACTCCTTCACTACCAAAACACACACACACACACTCCTTCACTACAACACACACACACACTAACACACTCTCCTTCACTACCAAAACACACACACACACACACACACACCTTCACTACCAAAACACACACACACTCCTTCACTACAACACACACACACACTAACACACTCCCCTTCACTACCAACACACACACACACACACACACACACACACACACACTCCTTCACTACAACACACACACACACTCTCCTTCACTACCAAAACACACACACACTCTCCTTCACTACCAAAACACACACACACTCTCCTTCACTACCAAAACACACACACACTCTCCTTCACTACCAAAACACACACACACTCTCCTTCACTACCAAAACACACACACACACACACACACACTCTCCTTCACTACCAAAACACACACACACCCCTTCACTACCAACACACACACACACACTAACACACTCCCCTTCACTACCAACACACACACACAAACACACTCCCCTTCACTACCAACACACACACACTAACACACTCCCCTTCACTACCAACACACACACACTAACACACTCCTTCACTACCAACACACACACACTAACACACTCCTTCACTACCAACACACACACACTAACACACTCCCCTTCACTACCAGCACACACACACACTAACACACTCCCCTTCACTACCAGCACACACACACACTAACACACTCCCCTTCACTACCAGCACACACACACACTAACACACTCCCCTTCACTACCAACACACACACACACTAACACACTCCCCTTCACTACCAGCACACACACACACTAACACACTCCCCTTCACTACCAACACACACACACAAACACACTCCTTCACTACCAACACACACACACAAACACACTCCTTCACTACCAACACACACACACAAACACACTCCTTCACTACCAACACACACACACAAACACACTCCTTCACTACCAACACACACACACTAACACACTCCTTCACTACCAACACACACACACTAACACACTCCTTCACTACCAACACACACACACTAACACACTCCTTCACTACCAACACACACACTAACACACTCCTTCACTACCAACACACTAACACACACTAACACACACTCCTTCACTACCAACACACACACTCTCCTTCACTACCAAAACACACACACACACTCTCCTTCACTACCAAAACACACACACACTCTCCTTCACTACCAACACACACACACACTCTCCTTCACTACCAACACACACACACACACACACTCTCCTTCACTACCAACACACACACACACACACACACACTCTCCTTCACTACCAACACACACACACACACACACACTCTCCTTCACTACCAACACACACACACACACACACACTCCTTCACTACCAACACAAACACACACACACACTCCTTCACTACCAAAACACACACACTAACACACTCTCCTTCACTACCAACACACACACACACACACTCTCCTTCACTACCAACACACACACACACACACACTCCTTCACTACCAACACAAACACACACACACACTCCTTCACTACCAAAACACACACACTCTCCTTCACTACCAACACACACACACTAACACACTCTCCTTCACTACCAACACACACTCCTTCACTACCAACACACACTCCTTCACTACCAACACACACGCGCTCACGCGCCCTCCTTCACTACCCACGCGCGCACTCTCCTTCACTACCAACGCACCGTTCTTCACTACCTACGCTCGCGCTATCGCGCCCTCCTTCACTACCAACCCGCGCGCTAACGCGCCCTCCTTCACTACCCACGCGCGCACTCTCCTTCACTACCAACGCACTGTCCTTCACTACCAACGCACGCGTTAACGCGCCCTCCTTCACTACCCACTCGCGCGCTAACGCGCCCTCCTTCACTACCAACGCGCGCTCTAACGCGCCCTCCTTCACTACCAACGCGCGCTCTAACGCGCCCTCCTTCACTACCAACGCGCGCTCTAACGCGCCCTCCTTCACTACCAACGCGCGCGCTAACGCGCCCTCCTTCACTACCCACGCGCGCACTCTCCTTCACTACCAACGCACTGTCCTTCACTACCAACGCACGCGTTAACGCGCCCTCCTTCACTACCCACTCGCGCGCTAACGCGCCCTCCTTCACTACCAACGCGCGCTCTAACGCGCCCTCCTTCACTACCAACGCGCGCTCTAACGCGCCCTCCTTCACTACCAACGCGCGCTCTAACGCGCCCTCCTTCACTACCAACGCGCGCGCTAACGCACCCTCCTTCACTACCCACGCGCCCTCCTTCACTACCAGTGCGCACGCTAACGCACCCTCCTTCACTACCCACGCGCGCTAACACACTCTCCTTCACTACCCACGCGCGCTAACACACTCTCCTTCACTACCAACACACACGCACCCCCTTCACTACCAACACACACGCACCCTCCTTCACTACCAACACACACGCACTCTCCTTCACTACCCACGCACCCTCCTTCACTACCCACGCGCGCCAACGCACCATGAAGCAGTGTTTAACACCTGAACCTGATCCTTTATCAGTGTTACATATTACACAATTTGCATAACCATTTTTTTTTATTAATGTGAATAAGTGTACCAGATAAATAGTGCACTCTGTTTATACCTCTATCTTAATAACCTTGTACATCATCTCTACATCTTGCATGTCTGCGGTCCTGTGGCCTCGAATATATAATATATATATATATATATATATATATATATATATATATATATATATATATATATATATATGATCTTATTAAATATATACATGCAAAATTATTTTATCCTTTAAATCAGGGATCTCAAACTCAATTTACCTGGGGGCCGCTGAAGGTAGAGTATGGGTGAGGCTGGGCCGCATCAAGTATTCCACAAAAAAAGGATTTCAAGTATTCCAAAAACAGTACAACCGATCCAATCTTCTTAATCTTTAGTAATAACTATTCAGAACATGCAGAACATGAACGGTTCTTCAGAACATAGGTTTCTCTTACTTCCTCCTACTCCTTGCTGCCAGAGACTTGGCAGCGCTTCCTCTTACACAGCTGAGCCACATTTGGCTTGAGGGAGGAAGCAACTGAGACCCTCAGTATGGCTCGAAGATGCTCATCTGTAAGTCTGGACCTGAACTTTGATTTATTAAAGTTCATAGTGGAGAAGAGCTTTTCGCACAGATAGGTGCTCCCAAAAAGGCACATGATTCGCTCGAACATCTTGGAAAGCTCAGGGAACGTGGGGGGCAATTCTATCATAAATTGTCTAAGCTTGTCTGTTTTTCCACTCACCTCCCTGAACTTGGCTTTGAGTTCAGAACTGCACTGCAGGTCAATTAGCTCCAACTGAACCACAGGGGGGGCATCTTCCACATCAAAGGAGAAGGGGTCAGCAAAAATTTGAAACGTGGCTCTGTGTCTTGAAGTCTGAAACCTGTGATCAAATTCTTCCTGTAGCTTTAGAATGGTATCAGCATACTTCTCACCACTGAATGGTGTGCCTGAATCCATGAGCGCCTTGCATGCTGGGAAATGGCAGAGGTTTGTCTGAGAAAGCTGGGCTTTCCATAACACAAGTTTTGTGGAGAATGCTCTGACACTGTCATATGCAACACTGACAAGCTGGCCCTGGCCTTGTAACTTCTTGTTCAGTACATTCAGCTCCTGTGTGATGTCAACAAGAAAAGCTAAGTCCATTAGCCATTTTGGATCACTTAGTACAGGAACAGCCATCCCATCCTTATCCATGAAGGCTTTCACTTCTGCTCTCAACTCAAAAAACCTCTTCAGGACGTCCCCCCTGCTAAGCCAACGTACCTCGGTGAGTAGAGCACATCCTCATATGCTGACTCTATTTCCTCCAAAAAGGTGTGGAACTGCCGGTGCTTTAAGCCCCTGGATCTGATATGGTTGATGCATCTCACAACGTCAGACATCACATTGTCAAACTTAAGGCATTTGCTGCAAAGGGCCTGCTGATGGATAATGCAGTGCAAAGCAATGGCCTCTTCTACACCCTCCTCTTCCAGTTTTCTTTGAACAAGTGCCACCAGTCCATTTCTCCTCCCCGTCATTGACGGCGCTCCGTCGGTTGTTATTCCAGCAAAACTCTTCCATAGTAAGCCGGCATCCACAATGGCATCACACAGCTGGCGGAATATCTCCTGACCGGTGGTCTGGCCATGCATTGGAATCATTGTGAGCAAATCCTCCATCACTTCAAAATTGTCATCAACACCACGGACATATATTGCGAGCTGCGCAGTGTCAGTGACGTCTGTGCTCTCATCAAGAGTGACTGAGTATGAATGGAAATGTCTAGCTTTCTCACGCAGTTGATCGTAAATGTTATCCGACAGGTCAGAAATGCGCTCTGCCACTGTGTTGGCTGAAAGGCTGATGTTGCTAAACTGACCTTTCTTTTCCGGACAGACTATACTTGCAGCCTGTAACATGCACTGTTTGATGAACTCGCCGTCTTTGAATGGCTTTCCTGCCTTAGCAATCATCTCACTCACCACGTAGCTAGCTTCGACTGCTGCATCACTCTCTTTTCCTGCTTTCTTGAAAAAATCTTGTTGCCTCAGTAGACATGTTTTAAGTTTGGCGACCCGGTCCTCTCGCTCATCTCCCTGGTATTTTGCATACTCCTCAGCATGTCTAGTTGAGTAATGACGTCTGATGTTATACTCCTTGTGCACCGCAACTTTATCTGTGAATATTAGACACGTCGGAATGCCCCTGTGCTCTACAAAAAAATATTCTGTTTCCCACATCTCCTGAAATTGTCTGTGCTCATCGCCAACCGTTCTCTTCATGGCAGGTTTTGAAAAAGACATGACTGGGTGACAAAAAAAACATATTTGCACTCTGTAACACTCCCAAAACACGTTTCAAGTGACCAACGTTGATAATTCGTGTTGTTGTCACGAGCCTGAGCTATGGTAGCCCACAAGTGTTAAAAAATATAAAACGCCCAGGGCAATGACTCACGCAGGTGCATGTGAGAAAAAGTTAATGGTGGCGGGCCGCACTAACAACACGCTTTGATTTCAAGTAGGGGGCCACAAAATATCGTTCCGCGGGCCGCAATTGGCCCCCGGGCCGCAAGTCTGAGACCCCTGCTTTAAATCATCAGTGTAGTCAAAAAAAGATGACCTGACCAAAAAACCTGTACATTTCAGTATTTAGATTTAAAATCATGTGGCACACTTATAAAAGAATAATTGCATATAAAAGAGTGTGATATTTACGTCTCTTATGTTTCTCTGCAGTTCGTCCTACAGCGTCAGTGTTCCAGAAAAACTCGTCTTCTCCAGAGGTGGTGTGTCATGCTACAGGTTTCTTCCCCAAAGCTGTGAATATCACCTGGCAGAAGGACGGAGAGGACGTGCATGAGGACGTGGAGCTCAGAGAGACGTTACCCAACCAGGATGGAAGCTTCCAGAAGAGAAGCGTTCTGACAGTCTCAGCTGAGGATCTGCAGAAACACACCTACACCTGCGTGATTCAGCACAGCAGCTTGGAGAAGGAGATGGTGCTGAATGAGGAGGATATTCAAATCCTGAATCCTGGTCAGAGAAACACTTTCCTATAAAACTACAGATTTCCACTGAAAGATGATTTATTTCTGCAGCAGATAAAGACTCTGTGCTGATTTAACAGATGGAGGATCAGGTAGAGGATCAGGTGGAGGATGGATTGGTGTAGTCGTGGTTCTCATCATTGTTGGTGGTGGTGTTGGAATTGTCTGCTGGAAGAAGACCTACTCTGGTGAGAAAAAAAAAACAAAGTTCAAGAGAAAAAGTGAAGTTATTTCTCTGTATGGTTTATTAAATGTACATATTTTCATATTACATTTAATATTTTTACAGTTGAATTAAGAAAGCCAGTATTGTCAGTGCTCTCACCTCACAGAATTTATATTTAGTAGAACTTTGGTTCTTTTCTGAAGATCAGTTACAGAACAGTTTCTTTACTAACTGTGTGTCTGTAATCTGTGTTTCAGACTTCACACGCGTTCCAGATTCAGACTGTGAGAGACCCTCTGAAGTGACGAGTGATTTACTCGTGTGTGGTGTGACAACAGCTTCACTGCCCTCTCAGATCCGCTCAGAAAGTGTAATAAAGATTTTCAATGTTTATAATAAACTTACTACTAAGCTGATTGATGCGGAAGAAGTGGGACAAAGTCTAAGATCAAGTGCTTCTAGGTGTGCAGGATGTGTTTCGTGTCCTGTGGAGGACTGCCGTCCCTTATAGTGTCTACTTAAGACAGATTAATCTTTAGTTAAAAAGAATGTGTGAAGAAAAAAGACTTACAAGTATTTGTTTAATTCTCACAATTGTGTGAGTGATGTGAAGAATAGCAATATAACTGAGGTCAGTGGTGTAAGAGCTCATACTGAAGTTTACCGATATTTATGGAATATTTATGACTGATTTTTTTTATATATAACTTATTGTGTTATAACTATTTGAAATGACTTGACCCTTTGTAAAATTACAATTTTTTGACGTCAGAGCACTGTAACACTCTCGGAGGGAAACGCTAACTTCCCTCTTCCACATGCATGATGCCCATGATTGGTTAGTGGCATTGTTATTGGCAGGTGATGGAGGTTTGCCCCTCCCACCCTGACAGCACCCTGAACCCTGTTCAACCTTTTAAATAAGACTCTTAAACCCTTTTTAAAAAAGTCTTTTCTTTTCTTCTTTTTTTCGTAACAAAAACTCGAACTTTTGAAGTCAACTGGACATTATGTATTATGATTAAAACTAAACTGAAGAAAAGTTTGTTGTAATAAATCACCTACATCTCAAAATGAGAGCACTTTATTACCAAACAATGTTTTATACTTTTTTTTAATGCAACATATTGTTGGTGAATTACCTGTAAACTTGAAAATAAAGTCACTTTCAAGTCCATACCAAAGAACTGTGTTTATAGTCTTTTATTTATTTATATATAATGTGTGTGTGTGTGTGTGTGTGTGTGTGTGTGTTATTTATTTTTTTATTTGTGTTTTTTTTTTTTTAAATAACCAAATAGAAATGGAGATCCGTGACTTTACTCCACACATTGAATGCACCAGATGATTCTGTTCTACAAAAACAAAGCAGTAACATTTAGTCCAGCATTACAGAAAACACACAGGACTTCTTAACCAGTTAGGAAACACTCTTGAGTTACGCTCGTCATTTGGAGACGGGAGGGTTTGTGTGTGTGAAGGTGCATGAATGGGCACAAACTAACCAGCAGGGTGCAGTCCGAGAACCTGTATGATTCTCTCTTCAAACCACATAGAATGCAGTGTGTAAGAGCTTGGATTCTTGTTGTGCTGGTTGTACCATACACAGTGAGGGAAATAAATATTAAATATGTCAAAAATAAATAAACATATTTGCAGTGCAGCGATTCAGACCAGACACTGGTAATAAAAGTCAAAATCTAAACTTAAGAAATTGTAATATTCCAATCCATAAAAAATGTGCAATACAGTGGAATGACAGGAAAAAAGTATTGAACGCAACAAGAAAAAACACTAAACCAGCTGATTGCCCTAATTAGTTCTAATTCCTGTGCTAATTATAATCAGTTGGGTTCGTGCATGTTGGTAGGTTAGTGCTCCCACTCTTTGAAAAAGGGAAACCCACCTCTGAATGCGAGTAAACAAATCATTTGTCTCCAAGCTGTCACTCAAGAAACATCTTATGAGTTGTAGAGGCAAAGATCTCTTCACAAAAAACCTTCACAACATCGTCAATGGTGCTGGTTACTGATGGATTTCTCAACTCCTAAATGTTCCCATAAACACCATCATGGCCATTATCTGCAAGTGGAAGGAACAGCATTCAACCATCAACCGGCCACACACAGGATCTCCTCACAAGATTTCTGACTGGGCAGTCAGATAGTTAGTCAGATGAGTAGCCGAAGAGCCAAGGAGCACTCGAAAAGAGTTCTAGAAAGAGCTGGAAGCAGCCGGTACAGTCCTTACAGAGAAAACAATAGGCAGTGCACTCCACAGCCATGTTCTGTAGCAAACTTCAAACAAGCTTCAACATGCCTTGTCTTTAGTAATGGAGTCTTCTGAGGTGATTGTGAATGGAGACATCTCTCTCCATTACTGAAGAAAAGGCATGTTGAAGCTTGTTTGAAGTTTGCTACAGAACATTTGGAGAAGTCTGTAGATAACTGGGAGAATGTAGTGTGCTCAGAAGAGACAAAAATCTACATTTTGACATGCCAGGTTTGGCTCTGCATATGAGCATAAAAATGCTATTCTGGAGCTGTGAGGTACCAGTTACTGTGTGTGGCCACAAGGAGGCCTAACAAGAGCCCAACCATTGCCCCTTATGGGTTAGTCTGGGAAGATAAAAGGCCAGAGGAGCACACTCTGAAAGAATCGCAATGCAGGAACAGCACACACAGACAGATCACACGCCCCTGAGGGAGCAATGGGCTACACATTTTCTCTCAAAAGGATATCCTTCTGATGGACAACATCTTCACAGTGTGGGATTGGCCATCAAAAACACACCCCTCCCCACCCTCCTCTGATCTCTCTCTGCTCTGAGCATGACCAGGGCATCACTAACATTAAGGATTTTATTTACTTTGTCATTATGGGATATTTTGTGTTGATTAATGGATAAAAAAGTAAATGTAATCAGTTTTAAATTTAATTTGAGTTATTTAGTTATTAGTCTACAACATTATTTTAAAAGTGAATGTGATCTGAATATTTATTTTCTGAACACACTGTACATGAATTTTTGAGCGCAATAATAAAAGTATTTTAAAGCCAGCTACATTTTTTTCTTTTAGTCGTTTCAACGGTCTTGTAGTCACGTGAAGTCATCTCTTAAACCACAGTCTTATCTCAGACACACGCAGCACCTGTCCATTTTTATCGTTTGAATATTTTCCAACCACAGACCTGACACTTGGTACATTTGCACGCATGATGCTTCATTTAAACTGTGAAAACTGACACCGGTCTCATCTGTGGTTCATCTGCTTCTGACCGCTGGTTGATTTCACACACAAATTTTTCCACTATTCAATTTGTAAAAAAAAAAAGAAGCTTGAAAGATTCTGTTCGTTATTATTTTGTTAAAATGATGTTTGAAGGGCGATTGCTGTCCAACATTTATAGAGCAGTTCACACTCCTGATAATCATATATCAAACAGATATATCACACTCATTCTCCAGATCAGGCATGTTAAAATGGATAAAATACTTACATTAGTTTGTATAATGAAATAAAAAGAGGTCACTGTAAGGAACTACAATAAACATTTAGCACAAGGCTTTTCCCCTATAATACACTCGAGTGAGAGCACAGCACTGCAAACCAAATGAATATTCTGAATAAAAGTCTTTCATAAAACCAGAAATGAAAAGCTGTGTTGGTGATTGAAAAAGTAAACACTTTATCCTGCATCAAACCCCGGACCCAGGAGCTGTGAGGTGACAACGCTTCCTGCTGTACCATCATGCTCTGAAATAATTCCTATTATAAATATCAAATGATAACTGGAATATAGAATACTTGTCCCCACAGGGTACTTACACATTCTACATATAAAAATAAACTAGTGTACATCCTTAAAACACACGAATACATTATAATGTATCAAAAGTAAACTGTACATCTCTGAATTATACATTAGTGTGTTTATAGTAAAATTAGTGGATTTGAAGGAACATCATTGAATCAGCTGACCTTCTACTGAAATGTTAGGTGACATAAGGAGATCTATTTTAGATCATTCTTTTCCTGTGGGTCTTTTGTTTCTTTTTTTTTCTTGTGCTTTATGCTGCATAAACATCCACACCCCTACACACAGATAAAGCCGCATTCGATTTGACCAACAGATCATTTCCTCTTTGTCTCTCGGCTGATACACAATGGTTCAGTTTAAAACTCTGCCTGTGTTTCTCTGTGCCATGGGTAAGTGTTCATCATCTTAATGGTCGCTTTACTAGATTCTTATTATATTTGTAATATAAATGCATTATTCATTACATGGTCGTGTAACTGACAAATTTAATTATTCAGAAAACTGCAAATTTCCATAAAAGAAAAAAGTCTGTCCATCTGTGAGATTTTTTTTACTGAGAATTTAACTTTCTTCAAGTTCAACATGAAACACAGAAGATCAGATCCTTAAAAAAACCCTCATGTCTTTCCTGTAATTATTAAAGTTATTTATAAGGTTTTTTTTTTATGTTATATTTTGTGTTTTATGTGTTGCAGGTTTTATCTCAGAGACTCTGTGCTCTTTATCTTTGGAAGCAGAAGCTGGAGATAACGTCACTCTTTGGTGCCAACATGGTCTGACTGAGCCAGGTTCCATCTTCTGGTTTAAACACACGTGTGGTTCAGTTCCACTTCGTCTTGGGTGTAAAAAGTTTAGGACATCAGCTCCATCAGAAAACTGTTACTTCTTTACTGAAAGTGAGAGAATAGTGATGTCTGTTCATGGCAAGAGCACGTCTCTCACAATCACTGCAGTAAACGTCTCTGATACAGGACTGTATTACTGCAGCTTCAGTGATCAAATGATCTTCAGCAACTCGACCTCTTTACAAGTGAAAGGTAAATTTATACAAAGTGAATAGTTTCAGTAAACACTGATTGAGATGACTGAGATTTATAAATAATGTTTCTTTTTCAGGTGTAAATAAAACATTTTCTGAGGATAAAGCTACAGGTTTGCTGTTTTTTTCCCTCACAAATGCTTCTGTACATTTTAAATTAAAATATGATGCAGGTTTAGGGATCAAAATGTTTTCTTTAATATTTTTCTCCAAGGTTCAGACTCTTCTGCTGTGTTCTTCATGCTGAATGCGGTGTTTGGTGCAGTGATTGTGATTCTTCTCGGTGTCCTGATCTTCATCATACTGAAACACAGAAAAACTCTTAGAGGTAAATTCTTACTCCAATAATAATAATAATAATAATAATAATAATAATAATAATAATAATAATAATGCTTTCTTTGTGTTACATTAGGTGCTGAAGCAGAAGATATTGAGGTAAATTTGAGACTAATTTAAACACACACACACACACACACACACACACACACACACACACACCTCCAGAATGAAGAACCCTGATTAACTTTGTAACAGAAATCAATACATTTGGTGTTTTTTGCACTGATGAAGAATTTTATTAACCTCTCAGTAAAAATCTTATATTTGAATACGAACAAAAAATTAATTACAGCAATGAGATGTTTAGTGTTTTGGGTAAATTTTAAGATATTAATAATGAAATATAATAATAATGTAAATATCTTCTAAGCAGCTCTTGGAACTTATCAGTTGTAATATTCGGCATCTATACATGATCCAGTCATTTCCTCTTGTTCACATCGTTTCTGCTTTAACCCGACGCTGCCTTCTTCTAATAAAGATTAAAAGATTCTTCCAAATATTTTTCTATTCTCTTTTTAGATCCACATTTTACTTTGAACATTTTGGTATTTTTGTAGATATATGTTTTAAAATAGAAATATCCTTTCCTTTGTTCAGAAAAAAAAAAAAAACAGATGGTGAACTTTAAAAAAAAAAAATAAAAAATGTAATCCATGAAAGTCTGATGAATATTTTTTGTGTGTTCCAGCTCTGTGTAAAAAAAACAAAAAACAAGATGATCTTAATTCTGGTCATTTCTAAAGAAATTATATAACCAAATTGTTTAAGCGCACAACTGAAAACCATTAACCAAAAAGTACAATTAGCAAAAATATATAGTTTGCACATAACTAATACATTTAATAAATAAAAATTGTATCAGTTTTTAAACTGTTTAAAAAAATTAACTGATACAAAAAATCTGAGGTTCTCAAACATTTCAAACGTTTATTTATTTATTTATTTTAAATAATGAATATAATCTAGCTATTAAAATATTATTCTCATTAAATACAATTATATTTTCTTTCTTTATTATTAATAGAGATTTTTATCAATAATAATTCCAGTGACAGAACATCAGGTCAATATCAAGTTGATATTATTTATAGATTAATTGTTTAAGAGTTATTGGTATTTGAGGTTTGGATCAATAAATTTAGTTCAAGTGACCAAATATTTTAATTATAGCTAACTAACTAACTAACTAACTAACTATAACTATAACTATAACTATAATTAACATAATAGTAATAAAAGTAATAATTATAACTGATAAATAAAGGAACAATAAAAACACACATGCTTTCCTGTGGTTGAGGAGGAAATCCACAAGGTTCTCAGAAAATTAGGCTCTGAAGTTTCTCCACATTTAGGGCTTTATTATTTGTATTAAACTTCACTCCAGCTCAAGAAGATCATCTAGAGAAAATATGTCATCTCTGTGTATCTTCTTTGTTCCTGCAGGATCCTGACTCGGACTCTGTGAATTACGCTGCTCTACGGTTCTCAAAGAAGAAAACCAATAGAACCAAGAGACACGATGAAAAGGTGGACCCACATGTTATATATTCTTCAGTCGGACAGAGTAATGTGTGTACATGATGTCATATATCATTTACTGTTTACTTAATATGAAACAGATGTTTCTACAAGCCTGTGGTTGGAAGAACTATAGCATTTGTAACATCACAGTTACGTTACATAACCTAACATAACATAACATAACATAACATAATATTACATAATATAACATAACATGAAATAACATGACATAATATAACATAACATAACATAGGATAATATAACATAACATGACATAACATAACATAATATAACGCTACATAACATAACATAAATATAATATGGGGGAGCATAGTGGCTTAGTGGATGAAGGTTCGATTCTTGCTGCGTCCCTGTGTGTGCATGCTCTCCCCATGCTTCGGAGGTTTCCTCCAGGTACACCGGGTTCTTGCCCAGTCCAAAGACATGCATGTGCATGGTTGGTTGGCATGTCCAAAAGTGTCCGTAGTGTATGAATGGGTGTGTGAATGTGTGTATGTGTGCTCTGCGATGTATTGGCACCCCGTCCAGAGTCGCCCCCCCCCCCCTTGTGCCCCATGTTCCTTGGGATAGGCTCCAGATTCCCTATGACCCTGTAGGATAAGCGGTACAGAAAATTGATGGATGAATAATATAATATAATATGATATGATATGATATGATATGATATGATATGATATGATATGATATGATATGATATGATATAATATAATATAATATAAGAGCTTCAGGATTCTGAATTTATTATTTTTTTTAATCTAAACTGTGTATCAAGTCTCTCAGTTTGTTTATAAAATATTCAAGTGTAAATAGATACATGTCTTTATTTCTTGCTTGTTTCTAAGAAAATAACACTTTTGTAGAGGCTTTGATAATAAAAACAGCTCTTTGTATTAAACACTAATGATATTGTGTGTAAAAAAAAATTATCCCCAAGTCCCATAAAGTTCATCTAGTCATCTCGCCAATGAAGCATAAATATTTTCTAATCCATCTGTTGTGGATCCAAGTAGCATCTCAGGAGTCTGAAATGATTTATTACATTTGTGGATTACATTTTCCAATGTGGATGTTTCCAAAAACATTATTTTTGGAAATGTAATCTTTTCTGTCACTTTTTACATCATCCCAGTGTCATATCATCTAAAAATATATCTCTATAAAAAATCTTAAAATCTTAAAATCAAAGCAAACATGAAGAAATACCTAAAACAGATAAAATCTCTATCATATTCTCTACTGTACATTTTTTTGTGATACTTTTAAAGTGGAACACTTTCTCTCTCTTTAACCAGGAAAGATGTACATATTTTTTATCTTTTGTTTTGCTTGTAATATTATATGTATGTACCTTTTTTATCTAACACAGGTGTGAGTGTTATGGCCCATGACATTCCATGTTCTTGTTATCATCCTAAGATGTTATTCCTCTCTCCTCCTGCTATCTTCTACAGCTCCACTCCTCCTCTCCTCACTGCACTGATCTACACTTCTCTAACTTCTCTCTCTGAAATACATATAAAGTGTCATGCATTATTACAATTATTACGAGAATATATTCATTAAAATTACTCATTATTTCAGTGCTTGAAAAGCTCTGTATTATTATTCCTCATACTTCCTCTTATTAGGGGTCTGTTGGCTCAAATTTAGCCTATTACCCAAAAACACTTAAAATTCAACATAGAAGCCAATACTCACATCTACCTCTGAGCCCAGTTGGAGATAGAAAAAATACACCAGCCGTGAGTGAGAAGAAGCAAGGGTCCAGCTTTATTGTTCCGTTCCACCACACGAGATCCACACTGATGAGAATTCTCAGAAGTGATCCCAATACCCTGAGCTTAAGCTCCAGTATTTATACTGTACTTACACACTAAATAACCCACATGTTTCAAGAAGACTATGATCTCACTACCAATAGAGTTAAAAAAGAGCTCATTTACCTTACTCTTATGTTCCAGAAAAGGGCTATTCCACTTACACATAGAATTGAAACCAGGGGTTTTAATTTACACATAAAATCAGAACCCAGGCATTTCTAATAACCCAGAAAATAAAAACCCAGAGTTTTTAGTTACCCAGAGAACAAAAACCAGAGATTTTCAGTTACCCAGAGAATCAAAACCAGAGCATTTCAGTTACCCAGAGAATCGAAACCAGAGAATTTCAGTTACCCAGAGAATCGAAACCAGAGAATTTGAATTACCCGTAAAATAGAAAGTGGACAAGACTAAACAATCTAGAGTGACCTTGGTCTTATTGTTATCTCGCAGGGGGGCAGCTTGACTCAGCCACCCTTATAAATGGCTCCTCATGGTTCTTTCTTAAAATTAAGGCCTTCCTTGCGAGCCTGCATTTCTAGTTTATAATTTATTTTCATATTAGCTCTATATCTCTATTTTATATGTAGTTATACTGCTTGAAAACACGGTTTACTGTACTTCCTACTTCATAATATCATTATATTACCCTTCTACTGTCCCACATATCCTATTATTCTGGTTTTTATAGAGAGTATATATATTATTATTATAAGATATTACCCTTAAAATATCTTAATATTCCTTTTTATTATTCTTATAAAGTTATTGTAGTATGTGTGTGAGAGGGAGAGTGTGTGTGTGTGTGTGTGTGTTATGTCTACTTGCCCGCCCTTGACTGTACGAGCGCGCGCGTGTGTGTGTGTGTGTGTGTGTGTGTGTGTATATTAGCACTCCTCAGCTCGGCTCGTATACCTCTTTTTGACTTTTTTGACTACTACTGCTCTTAAAGATCTTTAAAGTGTAATTCCAATTTGTCAATGTCCGCCTAATCCCGCTTCTATGTCTCTAGGTGCCCGTCGTCAGTCCTTCCTCTCCCCTTTGCTGGATGCTAGGTCTCCCTTATGTTTATTTTATGACATTTTTTATCCACAACAGGTCCAACACCAATGGTGCTTGAACCCTATAGTCATTGTTAGGATTTTTCCTTCTTTCTTTCTTTTTTACTTTCTTTCTTTCTTTCTTCTTCTGACTTAAAACATATTGTGTATACCAAACTGTAAGTCATTGAGACATGAAACTTGGTCAATGGGTAGTATTTCTTCCTACTACTCAGGCAAGTGAGATGGGCCGATCAGCCCAGTGGTGGCACTATAGCACTGTTTTTTATGTTTTGGTCAAGATCACATGAACTGAGATATCTAGTCATAGGATTTTTACCTATCTTTACAAATTTGGTGTGAAACTACTAGGGAATGTGAAAAAGACAGACAAAATGTGGTCTACATATGAAACCAGTTGTAGAAAGTGACACATATAGCTTTTATAGATTTACCTTTTGTGTGACATGAAGTTTGGATGACAAAATTCCTGATTAATGCCCAATTTGACCCCTGCATTTAACATGCTGCTCCAGTGCCATCTTACCACCACTGATAGTGGTAAATAGTAAATGGTGCACTTATATAGCGCTTGTATGGCTAACATCTCTGTTCATGAGTCTACAATACGTAACACATTGAACACGCAGGGTATATATGGCAGGACACCACGAAGGAAGCCACTGCTTACTAAAAAGAACATTGCTGCATGCCTGAAGTTTGCACAAGAGCTCATTGACACTCCACAGTGGTATTGGCAAAATGTTTTGTGGA
>NC_071276.1:2120999-2193499 GCF_023375685.1 Ictalurus furcatus
GAGGATCTCGGAGTGGATGAAGAAGGCAGCAGCTGATGATCCACATTACTTGAAGAAAGAGGAGCAGTATGTGAAGGATCAACAGGACTCGCTCCAAAACATTGTCACTACAGTAATGAAGATCTTTAATCAACCTGAAGGTGAATCACACTCCGAGCTTTCATCACTAATGCACACACACACAGTACTCTGTACTCATACACACACATCTTACACAAACTTCATCTCACACACACATTTATTAAATACACCACAGAAAATAAATCAGTGTATACAGTACTGTGTAAGTCTTAGGCACTTTATATTTTAGTACGCATTGTTATATTTTTACGTCTGCATTATTGCGTCAGTACAAAAACACTTTGTCCGTGTCTCCAGAAGAACTGTGTGAGATTCTGTAAGATTCTCAGTAAATCTGACCAGTTCATTTCCTTATTAATCTACACACATTGTACCAGAGCGGTCACACCAGGGGTCTTGTTTATCTGCCGTGCGTACGCAAAGTTTTGTGTATAAACTGTTTGTATGTTTTAGGGCTGCAACTAACGATTATTTTCATAATCGATTTCATCAATCCATTTTTATCAAGTTCATGGATAATTGTTCGTGCATTTATTAATAACTTTGATATCTATCCCACATTAATCAGACAATTTTTTTTCATTGATTACTTAATTAGACTTTTTTTTAAAAATCCATAATTTTTTTCATTGTAAAAAATTTAATTCATAAACTGAGTGTTACAAATGCTGTAACACTGGGGCGGCTGTGGCTCAGGTGGTAGAGCGGGTTGTCCACTAATCGTAGGGTTGGCGGTTCGATTCCCAGCCCACGTGACTCCACATGCTGAAGTGTCCTTGGGTAAGTCACTGAACCCCAAGTTGCTCCCGATGGCAAGTTAGTGCCTTGTATAGCAGTTCTGCTACCATTTGTGTGTGTGTGAATGGGTGAACGAGACACAGTGTAAAGCACTTTGGATAAAAGTGCTATATAAGTGCACCATTTGCCAATATAAACTTCAGACTAAAACTTTATATTAACACTGTAAAAACTGTTTGTATGTATATTGTTTTATTTGTGTTTATTTTGATCGTACGGTTTTAATTAGACATTAAAGATCTTACGTGCTCTACACATTTACAAATAAGTATATAAAGGTAAAAAAAAAACATTTTTAATGCTGAAGAAAACATGTCTGGAACACATTAAACAGCACACGCATCTGTCACAGTGTCTGACACAACAAGGGGGTGGGGATATCCACAGTGACACACTCCACTAATATATAATGAAATTCGTTGTTGATTATTTTAATCGATTAGTTGTTGCAGGTTCCCCTCTGCCCCCATATCTTTTCATCAAATGAACATGTATGAAGACCCTCTTTTCCAGACATGGAGTACCAACAGAAGTGTTTACTGATGACCTGTAATTCAGCAATGCCAGTTTAATGAGATTCTCCAAAAATAACAGGAAATTACACTGGAGTGGGGCGACTCACCTGCTGAACTCCTAATAGGACGATGTCTTTGCTTTAAATGACCTGTTCTAGAAGATCTCCTTAAAATAAAGAAAGGTGTGGGGGTTCAGTGGCTGGTGAAACAGCTCTGTGTAATAAACCTGCTAAAGTAACACATTAATACGGTTTCCTTTCTGATATCATCTCATGATTTTATTGTGAATCCACAAACAAGCACAGAACAATACTGCTGTGTAAAATAAAGTTTAGTCTCCTCAGTAGTATTCAGTGGTTCTGTAATATCCAGGAAACGACAGCAGATAATGATATCTTCAGAGTGCATCGTGTCCCAAACTGCAGTCTATCACACTAAATAACTTCTCTTTACTCCTTTATTCTTAACGTTCCTGCAGCAGAAATAATCAGAATGTGTTTGGACTTTGCACACAGAGCTGTGAATCCATGCAGTGTAGAAGCTCACAAAGCAGGAGTTCTGAAATGTTCTTCACAAATAGCCTTCAGTAACATTGTTCTAGTAGAAACCTCAACATGACCGAGGGGGAAAGGACGAGTAGAACACCAGTGTAACGCTTTAATGGAGTGTAGAAGCAAAGGAAACTTATGTGTGTCTGTGTGTGTGTGTGTGTGTGTGTGTGTGTGTGTGTGTGTGTAGGAGTTCATACAGTACAGAGGCTGTACGGCTGTGAGTGTAATGACGGCACCACTAGAGGATACGATCAGTACGGTTATGATGGAGAAGATTTCATCAGTCTGGATCTGAAAACTGGAACCTGGACTGCAGCTAATGATGAAGCTGAGAACTTCATAAACGTGTGGGATCCTACTGGAGATAAAGCTAAACGCTGGAGGGACTTCGTGGAGACTGACTATATTCATCTGTTACAGAAGATTCTGTATTATGGCAAGGAAACTCTGGAGAGGAAAGGTGACGTGTGTGTGATCTGGTCTGTTACTGTAACTGCAGCTGCTCTCTCTCTCTCGCTCTCACACACACACACACACACACACACACACTCTGATAGTGTACACACACACACACACTCTGATAGTGTACACACTCCAACACACTCCTTCATTACAGCGCGCACACACAGACACTGATGTTCTCTCTCTCACACACACACACGCGCGCGCACACACACACACACACACACACACACACACACACACTCTGGTAGTGTACACACACTCTCTCTCTCTCTTAAAGTGTAGAGACTAATGACACACTCCTTCAGTACAACAGGGGAGCAGTGGTGTCTCTCAGGTTAAAGCTCTCAGATCAGAAGGTTGGGGGTTCAAGCCCCAGAACAACCCTGCAATCTCTGCTCCAGGGGGCGCTGTATCATGTCTGAACCTGTGCTCTGACCCCAACTTCCTAACAAGTTGGGATATACACAGAAAATAACTTCACTGTGCTGTATATGTGACTAATAAGGGCTTCTTCCTACACAATAACTACATTCTCTATGGCATCAAATCCGTGCCAAAGATCCGAGCGCGTTATTGACGCTCACGTGAGGTAAATTACATCCATTAGAGAACAACAGATGTACAAGCGTGGAAAGGGGAGAACTCGCGTACTCGTTTTAAACACAAGCTCTCGCACGAGGAACAATCTGTATACACAAGCAACATCATCCCTCACACTCAGGAGCTGCTTCTTTTCTATTAACATCCCAAAAATGTAAACTGGGAGAACACTTCCTGTCTAATAACAACTGCTAAAGATTCCCTCATTTACATATATTATATTACATAATGCAGTATGTTGAAGAATATCAATCTTAAACTATCAACATTTTTATTTATTTATTTATTTATTTATTTATTTTTAAATAACTCTCGTGAAGAGTGTGTGTGGACGAAGCCGTGTCTCTGGTGAGGAGTGTGTGTGGACGAAGCCGTGTCTCTGGTGAGGAGTGTGTGTGGACGAAGCCGTGTCTCTGGTGAAGAGTGTGTGTGGACGAAGCCGTGTCTCTGGTGAAGAGTGTGTGTGGACGAAGCCGTGTCTCTGGTGAAGAGTGTGTGTGGACGAAGCCGTGTCTCTGGTGAAGAGTGTGTGTGGACGAAGCCGTGTCTCTGGTGAAGAGTGTGTGTGGACGAAGCCGTGTCTCTCGTGAAGAGTGTGTGTGGATGAAGCTGTGTTTCTCGTGAAGAACAGGTAACTTCACTAATGGTTCGTCACAGTGGCAGGCAGCCAATCAGAACTGATTTAAAGGAAAAATTATCCAATGATGTTTAAGGTTACAATCAAGCCAGTTGGACACGCCCACTGCTGCGGACAAGAAAAAGTATTCTGAGCAGAATAAATATTGAGAGTGGGGAATGACTTTGCTTGTGTATACGGATCGTTCCTCGTGCATCAGAGCTTGTGTTGCTCGCACGAGGGTTTAAAACGACCACGCGAGTTCTCCTTTCTACACGTGTACATCTATTTTCCTCTCGCAGTTGTAATTTACCACACGTGAGCGTCAATAACGCGCTCGGATTTTTAGCACGGATTTGCCGCCATGACGCTCTGTCCCTGCAACACACACACACACTAGTATTTATTTATACTGTGTGTGTGTGTGTGTGTGTGTGTGTGTGTGTGTGTGTGTGCTTTAATATTTCTGTCTCTGTGTCTCTGCAGTTCCTCCTACAGCGTCAGTGTTCCAGAAACACTCGTCTTCTCCAGAGGTGGTGTGTCATGCTACAGGTTTCTTCCCCAAAACAGTGAATATCACCTGGCAGAAGGACGGAGAGGACGTGCATGAGGGCGTGGAGCTCAGAGAGACGTTACCCAACCAGGATGGAAGCTTCCAGAAGAGAAGCATTCTGACAGTCTCAGCTGAGGATCTGCAGAAACACGCCTACACCTGCGTGATTCAGCACAGCAGCTTGGAGAAGGAGATGGTGCTGCCTGTGAGCGAGCGCCGAATCCTGAATCCTGGTCAGAGAAACACTTTCCTATAAAACTACAGATTTACACTGAAAGCTGATTTATTTCTGCAGCAGATAATAAAGACTCTGTGTGATTTAACAGGTGGAGGATCAGGTGGAGGATCAGGTGGAGGATCAGGTGGAGGATCAGGTGGAGCTCCAATCGGTATCATCGTTGGTGTAGTCGCGGTTCTCCTGGTTCTCGTTGCCGTTGTTGCTGGAATTGTGGTCTGGAAGAAGAAGAACTCTGGTGAGAGGAGGAAGGAGGCAGATGTGAAGTTCTCAGAGAACAGATTTACACTTTCTAATTCTTGAAAGGGGATTTGATGAATATTTGACATATTTTTACGCTTTAACTGATAAATTAGACGAGACAATAAGCTGATATTGACTAATTGTCTCGTGAAACCAAACCCAGTCCTCAGATTTTATAATAACTGTCTGTCCATCATCTGTGTTTCAGGCTTCAAACCTGTTCCACCCAAACCCGGTAAGTGAACCTTTATGATCCAGAAATGATGTTTAAATCCAGTACATTATTGACTCGCAGTGTTTACTTCACTTTCTGATGGATTTGAATGTTTTACAGCCTCTGAAGGAGATTCTTCCTCCAACAACTCTTAAAGTGGACTGTGTGTGTTCCCGCTGCACTGAGAGAGTAAGACGTGATGTTGTTTACGGTGTAATATGGAATAAAGATCTGTGTATCTTCACGCTGCACTGAGAGAGTAAGACGTGATGTTGTTTACGGTGTGATATGGAATAAAGATCTGTGTGTGTTCCCGCTGCACTGAGAGAGTAAGACGTGATGTTGTTTACGGTGTAATATGGAATAAAGATCTGTGTGTGTTCCCGCTGCACTGAGAGAGTAAGACGTGATGTTGTTTACGGTGTAATATGGAATAAAGATCTGTGTGTGTTCCCGCTGCACTGAGAGAGTAAGACATGATGTTGTTTACGGTGTAATATGGAATAAAGATCTGTGTGTGTTCCCGCTGCACTGAGAGAGTAAGACGTGATGTTGTTTACGGTGTAATATGGAATAAAGATCTGTGTGTGGAGTGAAAATCCAGCAGAAAAGCCTGCGCTAACATTAAATCTCATCTCAGAGCTGATCCTGTTTCTTTCTGTTTCTCTAGGAGAGACGAGGAGAGGGAGATGAGGACCACACACACACCCTGCTAATACACACACCACACACACCACACATACACACACACATACACACACACACCACACACATACATACACACCCCGCTAAAACACACACACATATTATTCCAGTGGGTAATCTTGGTGTATATTTTTTCCTGTATTTGGATGGAGGAGCATTTCATTGTGAATCTGTTATTGCTGTAAAATGGGATTATTAGGGATCGAGTTATTTTTTCTTTGTAACTTCTCATAGTTTTGTAAGAGACTGGGTTTGATGCGAGTGTCTTTACTGCTGTTCTGTTCTGTTCCACTGAGCTCAGCACTGTAGGATCCTGCTTTTCGTGGTGTGCTGAAATCAGTGACCGATCAAATTGTGACCAGGAGTCGCTGTTCAGCAAATATTCACACTGGAATGTGCTTGATGCCCGTGGGCAAGCTAGATTTTGTCACGAGCATCGAAATGCTTGTATAGAGAAGAAATAAAATATTAATGCTACTGTTGTTGTCTGCTGCTAGACAGCTGATGTGTTACTACTATAAATGGTTTTATGAGAAGATGTTTTACAGTAGCGCTTGTTGTTCTGTTTAACATCCTGATTGTCTGAAAGGCTTTTCTTTATTCTTATAACTATTTACTGTAATTACCCAGTAATGTTGGAGATCCTATAGTTTGTTCTTTACAAATGCATTTTACTCAAAGATATGTTACAGTAGTCTAGGGTCACTGAACCTGACAAGTCAAAATGTATAGCTACCGAAATATGTTACCCCTCTTTATTTAATAACACTGACTAATGTTCAATAAAGTAACTCATGATATGTCAGCTCCTCTTCTTTCTATGTTATGAAGCATATTGATAGGATATTGATATATTTATAGATATAGTACGGTTATTATAGCATTATAGCTACTGAAATGTGTTAACCCTGTTTACTCTAACTGAGTTTAGAAATAGTAGCTGATTTATTACTGGGTCTAAAAGGATAAGCTTTATATTGTATAATTTGACAAAAAATCTCTTCATTACATCAGTAGAAAACGTGTGATTACCCCAGACAATTTCTAGCTTCGCCTCTACTGAGAAAAGAACAGAAGTGTAAGGAAAGTTTTTTTAATTGGTTGAAAAATTCTGTATGAACAATCATCCCTTTAATCGGGTATTGTGCATTTTCTTCACTTTTGTATATATGTTCACCGGCTGTAGGGGTGTGGCTGAGTTACTTTTTTTTCTGTTTTTCTTTGCTTAGGTAGTGAGGGAAGTATACGTGTATTTTCTTTCTTTTCCTTGTAGGTAAGCTAGCTTCCTAAACAATAGAATTCTTTTGTTTATTATTTTGGCCTTGGCCCACCCTGAAGATATGCCTGGTTTGGTTAATTTGTACAATTATATGTATATACTGTCTGTTACAATATACCACAACCTTTTTCACACAACCTTGTTTGCGTTGTTATTCCTGGATTTCTCTTATTTAAAGATCAATCCAATTGAATCCCGAGCTGCTTAGTCTGTGCGGCTCAACCTAGACTGGGCCGTAACATTACAAAAAAGTAAACAAGCATTTCATAATAGTAACAAAAGGTTATAATTTTTTTCTTCTTGCTCTGTCAAGATCATTCTAAAGTAAGAAATCTGGAAGAGAATCGTTATGAAATGAATCTATTAAAGGAAAATACGACAGTTGTGTGAACAGAAATGGTGTGAACGATGATAAACTGCCATATAACTGGAGCAGAGCAGGTCTTAAATTATATTAAAGGCACAACATGGCTAAAGGCTGATTTGGGGAGTTTTACACTAATTGACAGCTCAGGGCAAGCGCGCACCATCACCGAGCTCAGAACAGACGAACACCTCACACACAGAAGATTCACTGATTCACTCTCGCCTTTGTGTTCAATTCACAACACCTCACGCTGTTTATAACACACTTCCACGTGCTCAGATCAGGTGCCCTTGTGCCCTTAATTGATATAGTTAAACACCATAAGTGTGGATATGTTTGTACCTTTTAATACGTTTACTGTAGATATAGTGTACCTTTTTAAAAAGATTTAAGGCAAATAATTGGACTGAAATGATGTTTTAGAGAAATACTTTAAAGGTACATTACATACACCTAAAAATCTTCCAGGTCCTGCAGATTCTTTGCTTTTCCTGCATATTCTACATAATTGACCCCTTTCCTACAGTCACTATGTAATGTCGAGGTCCATCTTTTCACACTGAGAACAACTGAGGGACTCGTACATGACTATTACATAAGATGCAAACATCTACAACTCTGAACAGTTGTGGATCATCCACAGTTGTGGATCATCCAGGTAACAACACAGTATTAAGAATCCAGGGAATGTAAACTTTTGAACAGGGTCATTTTTATAAATTCAGCTATTATCTTGTCTTGTGGACTATATGTAAATATCTGTTATATGAAATACATTATTCAGGACGGAACTAAATAAACAACAACATGGGGGTTTTTGTGATGCGTCTTATTTTGTTAATAGTTATTAAGATTTAACAGATTCTGCAAGGGGTATGCAAACTTTTGGGCAGAACTGTAAATGAAACTGAAAAATGTACTGCTGTTACATCCTGGCAGACTGCTTTAATAAATGATCTATTTGGATCAGCACTCTTGCTTTTATGTGTATTTTCTTACTGATAAATACAAATAAATATAACGATATACGATAATGATGTACTCGTGGCCCTAATGAGATTTAGCCTATTGGAAATGAAAGTTTACTGAACATATAGGAAACTACAGAATTTACAGGTGCCATTAGTTTATATTCCGGTCATCACATACAGCGGGGAAATAAGAACTTTTTATTTTTAATACATATTTTAATATATTGATAATAATGATGAATATAATAAATCTCAATATGACATGAAATCATACTTGATCATAATTAATTGACTTCTACTGTATGCATACCGTATACACAGATGTATAAGTGCAGGGTTTTTTGCCAATCAGACTGAAATTGGACAATTTAAATTTGAACACACACACAGACGCGCGCGCACACACACACACACACACACACACACACACATACTGACATCTGCTGGACAATAAATACTCTCACGCACCACTCCTGTGTGAATTGAGATCAGAGTACAATATGAGTGAACCTGTGTGAGTGTTTGTTTGGTGTAAATTAGAGGAAAAAACAGATTTGTTTAAGTTACACACAAATTCATATTCCTTAGACTTTTAAGCAGTTTGCGTTTTAAGATGAAGGAAGTTCATAACCCGGACCTATCCCATTTAACTTCATGTTTATATTATTTTTAAAAATCTAATTGAAATGGAGATCTGTGAGTTTACTACATGTACTGAATGTACCAGATAATTCTGTTCTACAAAAACAAGCATTATAGAGAACACACAGGACTTCTGAACAACCAGTTAGGAAACACTCAGAGTTACGCTCCTTCATTTGGAGATGGGAGGGATTGTTAGTGTGAAGGTGCATGAATAGGCACAAACTAACCAGTAGGGTGCAGTCAGAGAACCTGTATGATTCTGTGTCTTCAAACCCCATAGAATGCAGTGTGTAAGAGCTTGGATGGTTGTTGTGCTGGTTGTACCATACACAGCGAGGGAACATATTTACAGTGCAAATGAATAATAAAACTTTAAAAAAAAAAAAAAAAAAAAAACCTCACAGCAAAAAAATTGTAATCCATAAAAAAAAAGTTACAGCTAATGAAATCGTAATCCATAAACATGTTATGTGCAATATAGTGTAATGACACAGGGGGAAAAAGTATTGAACACAGTAAGAAAAAATCCAGATGGTTTGTGCATGTTGGTAGGATAGTTCTTCCACTCTTTGAAAAAGGGAAACTTCTGAATGCAAGTAAACAAATCATTTGCCTCCAAGCTGTCATGCAAAAACATCTCATGATGGATAGAGGCAAAGTGTTCTTCCAAGACCTTCACAAAAACATTGTTGAGCAACATAGCAATGGCACTGGTCACTGATGGATTTCTCAAGTCCTAAATTCCTAAATGTTCCCATAAACACCATCATGGCCATTATCTGCAAGTTGAAGGAGCAGCATTCAACCATCAACCGGCCACACACAGGATCTCCTCACAAGGTATCCGACTGGGCAGTCAGAAAGTTAGTCAGATGAGTAGCCCAAGGAGCACTCAAAAAGAGCTCTAGAAAGAACTGGAAGCAGTGGGTACGGCTGTCACAGAAAACATTAGGTAATGTACTCTACCTCCAGGTCTCCATTCCCGATCACAACAGAAGACTCCATTACTGAAGAAAAGACATTTTGAAGCTTGTTTGAAGTTTGCTACAGAACATTTGGAGAAGCCTGTAGATAACTGGGAGAATGTAGTGTGCTCAGACGAGACAAAAATCTAAATTTTGACAGGCCGTGTTTGCCTCTGCATGTGACCCTAAAAATGCTATTCTGGAGCTGTGAGGCACCAGTTACTATGTGTGACCACAAGGAGGCCTAACAAGAGCTCAAACACTGCCCCTTATGGGTTAGTCTGGGAATATAAAAGGCCAGGGAGGCACACTCTGAAAGAATAGCAATGCAGGAACAGCACACACAGACAGATCTCACTCCTTATCCTCTAGCAGGAAAAGGCCTAGAAATGAGAGAGCTCCTCTGGTTGCTGTTGAGTTTAGGCAGTACATCATTGTCATTGCTGCCCTGAATGAGAGCAGGATCTTTTAGGATGAAGGTTTCCTAAAAGAGGAAGCAATGGGCTACACATTTTCTCTCAAAAGGTTATCCTTCTGGTGGACAACATCTTCACAGTGTGGAATTGGCCATCAAAAACACACCCCTCCCCACCCTCCTCTGATCTCTCTCTGCTCTGAGCATGACCAGGGCATCACTAACAGTAAGGTTTTTATTTTTTTTACTTTGAACTTTCAGAATGTTTATTGATTTGAGTGGTTTGTTAAATTGGCTACCTTTGGGACATTTTCAGTCGTTTAAATGGTCTCAGTCTTAGCCTTCAAGGCAAATTACTGGTGGTGTTTCGTGTCCAAAGCAAAATATAAGCTAAAATTAAGAACTGGACTTATACAACAGACATATTCACCAAGACAAACTACGAAGCATTTGAGAATTTGTCCGATTTTCTGTCTAAAGAAGACATGTCCCTGCCAGCCTGTCACAAAGGTGATTGCAGATCACCTGCAAATTTGTAATAAAAAGTTGCATGACTACTTTTCAGCTCCAGATGTTCAGTTTAGTTGGATTGAAAACCCCTTTGTGAATCTGTGTGAAAGAGCCGTCACCAGTTTGAGCACAATACAGAAAGACATTCTTACTAACCTATCTTGTGAGAGTGCTTTTAATCTGAAAATTCTTTCCACAGAAATCCTTAACAAATATTCAGAATGTTATGTCATAGTCTCAGAGCTTTTGGACAAAGCAGTAAAATTTCTGACGCAGTTTCCAACAGCGTATCTTTGTGAAACTGGATTTTCTATGTCCGCAGCATTCAAAGCACTGGATGTTCCCTGGACACAGTGTGTACATCATTGTGAAATGGAAGCTGTACGACCAAACTCAGTTACCAGGCTAGAAGGGCCTTGGTCAGGGAGGTGACCAAAAACCCAATGGCCACTTTAGCAGAGCTTCAGAAGTCTTCCTTGGAGATGGGAGAACCTGATGGAAAGGAAAACTATCTTAGAAAGGCATGCATGAAGAGATTCTCAGGTCTGATGTGGAAAAACTCTTTGGGCCAAACTCCAAGTACTACGTCCTGTGAAAACCATGTGCTACTCATCAACATGACTGCATGCAAAAGGGGTTTGTCTCAGCAGCAGGGACAGGAAGTCTGTTCAGAGCTGAGGTAAAGATAAATGCAGGCAAATGCAGAGTGGTCCATGAAGAAAACCAGCCTCAGGCTGAACACAACCTCAGACCGGGGTGAAGGTTCACCTTTCAGCAAGTTTCTGAATGTCCTTGAGCCAAAACCCAGCTTTGAACCCTGCAGAACATGTGTAGAGAGAGCTGAGGATGTCCGTTAACAGTTATTTGATTGAGTTTAAGAGGATCTGCCAGGAGGAATGGGAGAAATCACCCAGGTCCGTGTGTGTCCAACTTTTATTTTTCTTTACTTTGTCATTATGGGATATTTTGTGTTGATTAATGGATAAAAAAAAAGTAAATGTAATCAGTTTTAAATTTAATTTGAGTTATTTAGTTATTAATCTATTAATCTATGTTATTTTAAAAGTGAATGTGATCTGAATATTTATTTTCTGAACACACTGTACATGCATTTTTGAGGGCAATAATAAAAGTATTTTAAAGCCAGCTACATTTTTTTCTTTAGCCGTTGCATCGGTCTTGTAGTCATGTGAAGTCGTATCTTAAACCACAGCCTTAACTCAGACACACGCAGCACCTGTCCATTGTTATCGTTTGAATAGTTTCCAACCACAGACCTGACACTTGGTACATTTGCACGCATGACAATCGCAGTTAAACTGTGAAAACTGACACCAGTATCATCTGTGGTTCATCTGCTTCTGACTGCTGGCTGCTTTCACACACAAATTTTTCCACTATTCAATTTGCAAAAAATAAGAAGCTTGAAAGATTCTGTTCGTTATTATTTTGTTAAAATGATGTTTGAAGGGCGATTGCTGTCCAGCATTTATAGAGCAGTTCACACTCCTGATAATCATATATCAAACAGATATATCTCACTCATTCTCCAGATCAGGCATGTTAACATGGATAAAATACTTACATTAGTTTGTATAATGAAATAAAAAGAGGTCACTGTATGGAACTACAATAAACATTTAGCACAAGACTTTTCCCCTATAATACACTCGAGTGAGAGCACAGCACTGCAAACCAAATGAATATTCTGAATAAAAGTCTTTCATAAAACCAGAAATGAAAAGCTGTGTTGGTGATTGAAAAAGTAAACACTTTATCCTGGATCAAACCCCGGACCCAGGAGCTGTGAGGTGACAACGCTTCCTGCTGTACCATCATGCTCTGAAATAATTCCTATTAGAAATATCAAATGATAACTGGAATATAGAATACTTGTCCCCACAGGGTACTTACACATTCTACATATAAAAATAAACTAGTGTACATTCTTAAAACACACGAATACATTATAATGTATCAAAAGTAAACTGTACATCTCTGAATTATACATTAGTGTGTTTATAGTAAAATTAGTGGATTTGAAGGAACATCATTGAGTCAGCTGACCTTCTACTGAAATGTTAGGTGACATAAGGAGATCTATTTTAGATCATTCTTTTTTTTTCCTGTGGGTCTTTTGTTTTTTGTTTTTTTCAAAGTGCTTTAACCTGCATAAACATCCACACCCCTACACACAGATAAAGCAGCATTCGATTTGACCAACAGATCATTTCCTCTTTGTCTCTCGGCTGATACACAATGGTTCAGTTTAAAACTCTGCCTGTGTTTCTCTGTGCCATGGGTAAGTGTTCATCATCTTAATGGTCGCTTTACTAAATTCTTACTATATTTGTAATATAAATACATTATTCATTACATGGTTGTGTAAGTAAAAAAATTAATTATTCAGAAAACTGCAAATTTCAATAAAAGAAAAAAGTCTGTCCATCTATGAGATTTTGTTAATGAGAATTTAACATGTGTATGTATATATAATTATTATATATTTTGTGTTTTATGGGTTGCAGGTTTTATCTCAGAGACTCTGTGCTCTTTAACTTTGGAGGCAGAAGCTGGAGATAACGTCACTATTTGGTGCCAACATGGTCTGAATAATGCAGATAACATCTTCTGGTATAAACACACGTGTGGTTCAGTTCCACTTCTTCTTGGGTGTAAAAGGTTTAGGACATCAGCTCCATCACAAAACTGTTACTTCTTTACCGAAAGTGAGAGAATAGTGATGTCTGTTCATGGCAAGAACACGTCTCTCACAATCACTGCAGTAAACGTCTCTGATACAGGACTGTATTACTGCAGCTTCAGTGATCAAATGATCTTCAGCAACTCGACCTCTTTACAAGTGAAAGGTAAATTTATACAAAGTGAATAGTTTCAGTAAACACTGATTGAGATGACTGAGATTTATAAATAATGTTTCTTTTTTCAGGTGTAAATAAAACATTTTCTGAGGATAAAGCTACAGGTTTGCTGTTTTTTTCCCTCACAAAGACTTCTGTACATTTTTAATTAAAATATGATGCAGGTTTAGGGATCTAAGATTTAATATTTTTCTCCAAAGTACAGACTGTTCTGCTGTGTTCTTCATACTGACTGTGCTGTTTGGTGCAGTGAATCTGATTGTTCTCGGTGTCCTGATCATCATACTGAAACACAGAAAAACTCTTAGAGGTAAATTCTTACTCCAATAATAATAATTATCATCATCATCATCATCATCATCATCATCATCTTTGCTTTGTGTTGCACTAGGTGCTGAAGCAGAAGATATTGAGGTAAATTTGAGACTAAATTAGCTTTTGACATTTTGGTCATTTTTTCTTTTTTCATTAAAAAAACCACAGTGTGCGCCAATTTATTTATTTATTTATTTTAATCTGTGAAACCCTGATAAATATTTGTTGGTGTGTTCCAGATCGGTGTAAAAACAAATATCTGCTTTACCTTTTTTTTTTCATTTTAACTTTCATATGTGGAGAAAGCTTAAGCACAAGATTATCGTAATTCTAGCCATTTCTAAAGAAATTATATATCCAGTATGTTTCAGCATGTGACTGGAAATTATTAAGCAAAAAGAATAGAATCAGATTTTATGAAAATGTGTTGATTATTTAAAACAGTTTTTAAATCAATAAAAAATAGATGTAAATAAAAGCAGAGGTTCTCAAACATTTCTTACAGAACTTAGATTTTCCTAACTGTAAATTTCCCAGTACCTCCTTAGTACAGGTTTATTTTATTTATTTATTTAAATAATAAATACAATCCAACTGTGAAAGTATTCAGAGAGAATGAGGCTCAGAAGTTTCTCCACCATGAGGGCTTTATGAACTCTATTAAACTTCACTCCAGCTCAATAAGAACATCCAGAGAGAATATGTTTTATTTTTATTTATATTTATATTTTTATGATCTCTGTGTATCTTCTTTGTTCCTGCAGGTTGCTGACTCGGACTCGGAGCATTACACTGCACTACAGTCCTCTACCAAGAACATCAAGAGAACCAGGAGACATGATGAAAACGTGTATACACATGTTGTATATTCTTCAATCACACTGAGTAATTTGTGTAAATAAATCATTAATTGTTTGGTTAATATGAAACAGATATTAATATAACATAACAATATAATATCATATAATAGTTTCATTATTCTGCACATTTAATTTTATACTCTAATCCGTGTATCAGGTCTCAGTTTGTTATCCAGTGTAATAAAATATTCAAGTGTAAACAGACATGTCTTTATTTTTTGCTTGTTTCTGTGAAAATAGCAGATTTATAGAGGCTCTGACAATAAAAACTGTTTGGGCTGAAATTTGGTGTGCATCATCATCCCTCTAATGACGTGAGTGAGATTTGGAAACTATTGTGGCTTCTGTTCTGAATCTTTTGGCCTCTGGGAGTCGCTGTTTCCCCGTTATTTTTATAGGTGCATAAGAATATACTGGAGTGTGATATAAACAGGTTTAGAATACATTTAACGGCGTTATGTAATCAGAATACAAAAAATGGTAATTATAATCCGTTACAGTTATGTCAAAATACAAAGTAATCAGATTACAGGTACATTTTGAAAAAAAAGGGAATACTATCAGGATTTAAAAAAAAAAAAATTCATTCAAAACCAAAGAAAATCATATTTTGACATGACGTACAATATAGGCAGCTCTTGATTATAGTTCTGGTTCTCTCTTACCAGTCGTGACTCACATGAGCACCTCCTGGTGCATGCACAAATAAAATCTGGACTTTAATACACTGAAAAGACACACTATTAGCATCACACACACACACACACACACACACACACACACACACACACTATATATATATATATATATATATATATATATATATATATATATATATATATATATATATATATATATATATAACATTTTTTCCTACATTATTTTGAATATCCATGAAATAAAATAAAATATCAGATGCCGCGAGTGAACCTTCTGCCATCATTTACACATTTGAATGGCCATGTAATACGAAGCAGCACGATAACATGAAATTAAAAATGACCTTATATGGATATGGATGTTGTTTCGACTCAGGACAGCTGGTATTTGCTGCTGTTGTAAAGTAACTGTTTGACTCCGAACAGAACAGCACTTCACCTTCGCATGTTCTCTGAGAGTAGGCTAACGGTTGAGAGGCAGGAATTTGGCCAAGAGTTGCTGCAAACCTTTTATAATGGACCAATCAATGTGCGAGAAGGCGGGACTTACAGAGAGGGGTTAAAGCAATGTGAACATGCGCACACATCATGCAGTATTAGACCATAAACACATCATAATGAAACTAAAGCCAAATCCCGGACATTTTCTCACTTTTTTAAAGTCTGAAAACGACATGTCGGGGAAAAAGAGGACGTCACCCTAACACAAGCATTTCAGAGAACATTGTTAAATCGCTCTCCACTTTATGGGAAGTTGTACCTTGACAAAGGCTGCTTGTCTTCTGAAAGGTTGGAAATAATAAAAATCCTTAAGTGAGTGTGCAGTTTTACTCTGTCTTTAACAAGTTCTCTTTAACTTGCAGCTGAAAAAGGTGTGTTTGCTTTAGCTATTGCTCTACTTAAGGAAATGTAAAGTTCTCTCTCCCTCTCTCAACTTGTATAAACTATAAACACCCATCTCCTCTTTCTCTCTCCATCTAACATAAATTGCATTCTCTCTTAAGGTGCAGAAATTCTATCAATACAGAGAGGTTGCAGATTACCAATGCTTAACAAATGCACCTCCTGCTGTTCCCTGTACCACTGTCCATTCTGTACTACTACTTTTTACAAACCCTCAAAGAAACGTTAAGTACAGACTCCTAATCATTTTTTTCGAGGGCAATAATAATAATAATAATAATAATAATAATAATAATAATAATAATAGTTTTTCTCTTGTTTCATTTTAGGTGTTGAATCACAAGATATAGAGGTAAATCTGCAGGACCTCCAGAATTACTGACAATGAAAACTTAATTCCAACTAAAATGAGAAGCTTTACGTTGTAATACGGTGAGCCGGTGCAAATTTATTGCCTCTGTCACTTAAGGCTGTAGTCAAGACCACATTGTCAAGTTTAAGACCAGTAATATATTATAGTGAGTCAAGTCTGAGTCATGATTAAACACAAATAAGAGTTAGATCGAGTCAAGATCAGGAACAAAGCTATCAAATCCTTTTTGAGGCCAAGCTTTTACATCGACTCATCCGCTGTTTTCTAGAAGAAGGAATTGCCCCTTGTCAAATTTGCGCATGAAATTGAAAACATGAACATTTACAAACTCAGTCTGACCATATTTACTGAAACCAATGCCCAAGACTGAGACAAGTCAAAAAGACAAGAAAAATAACCCAAATAATTTATTGCGGTATTATTTTATCTATCTGGCTAAACTCCACATAATGGGCTGCACTAGCACCCTAAGGCTAATTCATCGTGTTTTTTTTTTGTTTGTTTTTTTGTTTGTTTTTTTGGATTGTCAGCGGGTGAGTACGTTAGTTTTCATCCAACGACATTAGTAAGCTTTGTACATGTGTGAACATGTAAATAAGCTTAACCAGTTAACTCTTTTTACCAATTGCCAAAAAATTACATTTTTGCCTGTTTTGGAGGTGCCCGTGTTCAGCATTGAATTTATCTGTAATGTCACACTCCACCATAGTGGCTAATAGATTATATGTTCCTACAGTCACTCTCAGTAGGCCTATTTCATTCGATTTTAGACATTTTGTAAACAGCTTTGGCCTTTTAGCTAATATAAAATCATTACTAAATAATAAATGTGCCAGTAATTTTGGAAGACATTATGAGCTGTATTCAGAATTGAATTATGTGCACTTAGTGAGGATTGAATAGAAAAATTTTGACTGTCAGTATTCCGACATAACTACAGACTTAAGCTCTGTTCAGAGTTACACGTGTGGGGGTGAAGGTTGATTAAAATGGAGGTGTGTCTCAGTTATGTAGTTAGCCCGTTGATCTAAAGTACATTATTTATCGGGTCGAGTGAAGGCCTATTATGCGTCTGTGTTAACACACAGGCCTAGTTGTGCCTTAATGCTCAGTCCTCCCACAAGCTAACTACACAGTCTGCATATCTGTGGTGCCCTGAGGAGCAGTTTTAAGTCTAGTGCCACTGTCTGACAGTTTGATGTAACAGCAACACTGTCATCCTGGAATTTATGTTTATACACTTAAATAACTACAGAATCCAATTCAAGCCCAGTATTAAATACATGAAATACACTATTAATTAATTAAGAATATAATCCCTTTCAAATCTATGAAAAGGTTTATAAAAATCTTCCAAATTAGAGACATTACTCTTCTCAAGGATCAAATATTTTATGGATAAAATTATGAATCAACTTAAAGTGAGCTGTAAGTGTAGAAGATGAGTGATCACCTTATCCTTCAAACTGTGGGCATCTTTTCTTTACAGGAGGGTTCATTAAATTAACAAAAATATTAGAAATTTTAATTAACTTGACTACTCCAAAAAGCAAATTAAAGGCATGATCAAATAGATTACATTCTGCACGTTACGATTTTGTGACCTTGACATAATGATCATTGTCACACTTTGTAAACGAGGTTATGGTAGTCTAAAATACATGTACAGTTTATTTACTGGCAGTTTATTATTCCTGTAAAACAGAAAGCAGTTTGCACATAATTGCACCTCATCCACCTCAAGAATATTTACAATAAGAACATCAAGGAAACACGTCATGAAAAGGTTTTTGAAAAAAGTATTTTTTCAAAAAAGAAATTTCTTATCTCTAATTAAGTTTTATGGCAAAAAAATAAGGAATGAACTTAAATTGAACTTAAGCGTAGCAGATGATTGCTCAGTCAGCTTATCCTTCAAACTGTGAACAACTAGAAGACACGTTCGTTTTAACTGATTTGTTGTTTAATTTAGTCTGTGTATTATCTGTAATGGCAGGAGCAGTTCTCTAACAAGCAAGACAAGCAGACAAGCGGACATGAGGAAATGGAGGATCCATATGATGTATACACTAATGTTGTGTACCAGAAATTAGCTTAGCAGTGTTTAGTCAATGTACTTACATAATGTTATGTAATTTAATTTTGTGGGCGCACGGTGACTTAGTGGTTAGCTTGTTTTCCTCGCACCGCCAGGGTCGGGGGTTCGATTCTGACCATGGTCCTGTGTGTGTGGAGTTTGTATGTTCACCCCGTGCAGCGGGGGTTTCCTCCGGGTACTCCGGTTTCCTCCCCCAGTCCAAAGACATGCATGGTAGGCTGATTGGCATGTCTAAAGTGTCTGTAGTGTATGAATGGGTGTGTGAGTGTGGGTGTGATCGTGCCCTGCAATGGACTGGCACCCTGTCCAGAGTGTACCCCGCCTTGTGCCCGATGCTTCCTGGGATAGGCTCCAGGTTCCCCGTGACCCTGAAAAGGAGTAAGCTGTAGAAGATGGATGGATATATGGATATATATATATATATATGTACACTTGGTACATTTGCACGCATGATGCTCGCTGTGAAAACTGACACCAGTCTCATCTGTGGTTCATCTGCTTCTGACCGCTGGCTGCTTTCACACACAAATTTTTCCACTATTCAGTTTGTAAAAAAAAGAAGCTTAAAAGATTCTGTTCGTTATTATTTTGTTAAAATGATGTTTGAAGGACGATTGCTGTCCAGCATTTATAGAGCAGTTCACACTCCTGATAATCATATATCAAACAGATATATCACACTCATTCTCCAGATCAGGCATGTTAAAATGGATAAAATACTTACATTAGTTTGTATAATGAAATAAAAAGAGGTCACTGTACGGAACTACAATAAACATTTAGCACAAGGCTTTTCCCCTATAATACACTCGAGTGAGAGCACAGCACTGCAAACCAAATGAATATTCTGAATAAAAGTCTTTCATAAAACCAGAAATGAAAAGCTGTGTTGGTGATTGAAAAAGTGAACACTTTATCCTGGATCAAACCCCGGACCCAGGAGCTGTGAGGTGACAACGCTTCCTGCTGTACCATCATGCTCTGAAATAATTCCTATTATAAATATCAAATAATAACTGGAATATAGAATACTTGTCCCCACAGGGTACTTACACATTCTACCATATAAAAATAAACTAGTGTACATTCTTAAAACATACGAATACATTATAATGTATCAAAAGTAAACTGTACATCTCTGAATTATACATTAGTGTGTTTATAGTAAAATTAGAGGATTTGAAGGAACATCATTAAGTCTGCTGACCTTCTACTGAAATGTTAGATGAGATAAAGAGATCTATTTTAGATCTCTTTTTTTTCCTGTGGGTCTTTTGGTTGTTTTTTTTCCCTTTTTTTTCCAAAGTGCTTTCACCTGCATAAACATCCACACCCCTACACACAGATAAAGCCGCATTCGATTTGACCAACAGATCATTTCCTCTTTGTCTCTCGGCTGATACACAATGGTTCAGTTTAAAACTCTGCCTGTGTTTCTCTGTGCCATGGGTAAGTGTTCATCATCTTAATGGTCGCTTTACTAAATTCTTATTATATTTGTAATATAAATACATTATTTATTACATGGTTGTGTAACTAACAAATTTGTTTTTGTGTGTGTTTGTTTTTTTAAATTATATATATGTGTGGGTGTATATATATATATATATATATATATATATATATATATATATATATATATATATATATATATATATAAAATATTATATTATTATTATATATTTTGTGTTTTGTGGGTTGCAGGTTTTATCTCAGAGACTCTGTGCTCTTTATCTTTGGAGGCAGAAGCTGGAGATAACGTCACTATTTGGTGCCAACATGGTCTGAATAATGCAGATAACATCTTCTGGTTTAAACACACGTGTGATTCAGTTCCACTTCGTCTTGGGTGTAAAAGGTTTAGGACATCAGCTCCATCAGAAAACTGTTACTTCTTTACTGAAAGTAAGAGAATAGTGATGTCTGTTCATGGCAAGAGCACGTCTCTCACAATCACTGCAGTAACCGTCTCTGATACAGGACTGTATTACTGCAGCTTCAGTGATCAAATGATCTTTAGAAACTCGACCTCTTTACAAGTGAAAGGTAAATTTATACAAAGTGAATAGTTTCAGTAAACACTGATTGAGATGACTGAGGTTTATAAATAATGTTTCTTTTTTCAGGTGTAAATAAAACATTTTCTGAGGATAAAGCTGCAGGTTTGCTGTTTTTTCCCCTCACAAAGGCTTCTGTATATTTTTTATTAAAATATGATGCAGGTTTAGGGATCAAAAAGTTTTCTTTAATATTTTTCTCCAAGGTTCAGACTCTTCTGCTGTGTTCTTCATGCTGAATGCGGTGTTTAGTGCAGTGAATCTGATTGTTCTCTGTGTCCTGATCATCATACTGAAGAACAGAAAAACTCTTAGAGGTAAATTCTTACTCCAATAATCATCATCATCATCATCATCATCATCATCATCATCTTTGCTTTGTGTTGCACTAGGTGCTGAAGCAGAAGATATTGAGGTAAATTTGAGACTAAATTAGCTTTTGACATTTTGGTCATTTTTCTTTTTTCATTAAAAAAACCACGGTGTGCGCCAACTTTTTTTTTTTAATCTGTGAAACCCTGATAAATATTTGTTGGTGTGTTCCAGATCGGTGTAAAAACAAATATCTGCTTTACCTTTTTTTTTTTTTACTTTCATATGTGGAGAAAGCTTAAACACAAGATTATCTTAATTCTAGACATTTCTAAAGAAATTATATATGCAATATGTTTCAGAATGTGACTGGAAACCATTAAGCAAAAAGAATAGAATCAGGTTTTATGAAAATGTGTTGATTATTTAAAACAGTTTTTAAATCAATAAAAAATAGATGTAAATAAAAGCAGAGGTTCTCAAACATTTCTTACAGAACTTACATTTTTCTAACTGTAAATTTCCCAGTACCTCCTTAGTACAGGTTTATTTTATTTATTTATTTAAATAATGAATATAATCCAACTATGAAAGTATTCAGAGAGAATGAGGCTCAGAAGTTTCTCCACCATGAGGGCTTTATGAACTCTATTAAACTTCACTCCAGCTCAATAAGAACATCCAGAGGAATATGTTTCATTTTTATGTATATTTATATTTTTATGATCTCTGTGTATCTGCTTTGTTCCTGCAGGTTGCTGACTCGGACTCGGAGCATTACACTGCACTACAGTCCTCTACCAAGAACACCAAGAGAACCAGGAGACATGATGAAAAGGTGTATACACATGTTGTATATTCTTCAATCGCACAGAGTAATTTGTGTACATAAATCATTTATTGTTTGCTTAAAATGAAACATATTAATATAACATAACATAATATCATATCATATAATAGTTTCAGCATTCTGCACATTTAATTTTATACTCTAATCCTTGTATCAGGTCTCAGTTTGTTATCCAGTGTAATAAAATATTCAAGTGTAAATAGACATGTCTTTATTTTTTGCTTGTTTCTATGAAAATAGCAGATTTATAGAGGTTCTGACAATAAAAAACTTTTTGGGCTGAAATTTGGTGTGCATCATCATCCCTCTAATGACGTGAGTGAGATTTGGAAACTATCGAGGCTTCTGTTCTGAATCTTTTGGCCTCTGGGAGTCGCTGTTTCCCCGTTATTTTTATAGGTGCATAAGAATATACTGGAGTGTGATATAAACAGGTTTAGAATACATTTAACGGCGTTATGTAATCAGGATACAAAAAAATGGTAATTATAATCCGTTACAGTTATGTCAAAATACAAAGTAATCAGATTACAGGTACATTTTGAAAAAAAAATGGGAATACTATCAGGATTAAAAAAAATTCATTCAAAACCAAAGGAAATCATATTTTGACATGACATACAATATAGGCAGCTCTTGATTATAGTTCTGGTTCTCTCTTACCAGTCGTGACTCAAATGAGCACCTCCTGGTGCATGCACAAATAAAATCTGGACTTTAATACACTGAAAAGACACACTATCAGCATCACACTATATATATATATATATATATATATATATATATATATATATATATATATATATATATTTATATATATATTTATATATATATATATATTTATATATATATATATATATATATAATATATTACATTTTTTCTTACATTATTTTGAATTTCCATGAAATAAAATAAAATATCAGATGCCACGAGTGAACCTTCTGCCATCATTTACACATTTGAATGGCCATGTAATACGAAGCAGCACGATAACATGAAATTAAAAATGACCTTATATGGATATGGATGTTGTTTCGACTCAGGACAGCTGGTATTTGCTGCTGTTGTAAAGTAACTGTTTGACTCCGAACAGAACAGCACTTCACCTTCGCATGTTCTCTGAGAGTAGGCTAACGGTTGAGAGGCAGGAATTTGGCCAAGAGTTGCTGCAAACCTTTTATAATGGACCAATCAATGTGCGAGAAGGCGGGACTTACAGAGAGGGGTTAAAGCAATGTGAACATGCGCACACATCATGCAGTATTAGACCATAAACACATCATAATGAAACTAAAGCCAAATCCCGGACATTTTCTCACTTTTTTAAAGTGTGAAAACGACATGTCGGGGGAAAAGAGGACGTCACCCTAACACAAGCATTTCAGAGAACATTGTTAAATCGCTCTCCATTTTATGGGAAGTTGTACCTTGACAAAGGCTGCTTGTCTTCTGAAAGGTCGGAAATAATAAAAATCCTTAAGTGAGTGTGCAGTTTTACTCTGTCTTTAACAAGTTCTCTTTAACTTGCAGCTGAAAAAGGTGTGTTTGCTTTAGCTATTGCTCTACTTAAGGAAATATAAAGTTCTCTCTCCCTCTCTCAACTTGTATAAACTATAAACACCCATCTCCCCTTTCTCTCTCCATCTAACATAAATTGTATTCTCTCTTAAGGTGCAGAAATTCTATCAATACAGAGAGGTTGCAGATTACCAATACTTAAAAATGCACCTCCTGCTGTTCCCTGTACCACTGTCCATTCTGTACTACTACTTTTTACAAACCCTCAAAGAAAAGTTATGTACAGACTCCTAATCATTTTTTTGAGGGCAATAATAATAATAATAATAATAATAATAATAATAATAATATTTTTTCTCTTGTTTCATTTTAGGTGTTGAATCACAAGATATAGAGGTAAATCTGCAGGACCTCCAGAATTACTGACAATGAAATCTTAATTCCAACTAAAATGAGAAGCTTTACGTTGTAATATGGTGAGCCGGTGCAAATTTATTGCCTCTGTCACTTAAGGCTGTAGTCAATACCACATTGTCAAGTTTAAGACCAGTAATAGATTATAGTGAGTCAAGTCTGAGTCATGATTAAACACAAATAAGAGTTAGATTGAGTCAAGATCAGGAACAAAGCTATCAAATCCTTTTTGAGGCCAAGCTTTTACATCGACTCATCCGCTGTTTTCTAGATGAAGGAATTGCCCCTTGTCAAATTTGCGCATGAAATTGAAAACATGAACATTTACAAACTCAGTCTGACCATATTTACTGAAACCAATGCCCAAGACTGAGACAAGTCAAAAAGACAAGTAAAATAACCCAAATAATTTATTGCGGTATTATTTTATCTATCTGGCTAAACTCCACATAATGGGCTGCACTAGCACCCTAAGGCTAATTCATCGTGTTTTTTTTAGTTTGTTTTTTGGATTGTCAGCGGGTGAGTACGTTAGTTTTCATCCAACGACATTAGTAAGCTTTGTACATGTGTGAACGTGTAAATAAGCTTAACCAGTTAACTCTTTTTACCAATTGCCAAAAAATTACATTTTTGCCTGTTTTGGAGGTGCCCGTGTTCAACATTGAATTTATCTGTAATGTCACACTCCACCATAGTGGCTAATAGATTATATGTTCCTACAGTCACTCACAGTAGGCCTATTTCATTCGGTTTTAGACATTTTGTAAACAACTTTTGTCTTTTAGCTAATATAAAATCATTACTAAATAATAAATGTGCCAATAATTTTGGAAGACACTATGAGCTGTATTCAGAATTGAATTATGTGCACTTAGTGAGGATTGAATACAAAAATTTTGACTGTCAGTATTCAGACATAACTACAGACTTAAGCTCTGTTCACGTGTGGGGGTGAAGGTTGATTAAAATGGAGGTGTGTCTCAGTTATGTAGTTAGCCCGTTGATCTAAAGTACATTATTTATCGAGATTACATCCTGCACGTTACGATTTTGTGACCTTGACATAATGATCATTGTCACACTTTGTAAACGAGGTTATGGTAGTCTAAAATACACGAACTGTTTATTTACTGGCAGTTTATTATTCCTTTAAAACTGAAAGCAGTTTGCACCTAATTGCACCTCATCCACCTTAAAAATATTTACAATAAGAACATCAAGGAAACACGTCATGAAAAGGATTTTGAAAAAAGTATTTTTTCAAAAAAAAAATCTTATCTCTAATTAAGTTTTATGGCAAAAAAATAAGGAATGAACTTAAATTGAATTTAAGCGTAGCAGATGATTGCTCAGTCAGTGTCACAAACCGAGGTTGGGCAGAAGCAATCACAGATAACAAAACAGTTTATTAAACAAACGTACAACAAAACAAAGACACAACGACAACTTGGCATGAAACAAAACACAGTGCCATAGAAGAAAGAAGTCTAAGACAACGAAAGACAGAGAAACAGTGCAGACAATGACTATATATACACAAGAGTGCTCATTAACAGAACGTGAATCAGGTGCAGGTGGTCATGTGACATGTAGTGCAGTGCAGTGGCTGATGGGAACTGGAGTCCAGAGTTTCCTGATACATGACAGTCAGCTTATCCTTCAAGCTGTGAACAACTAGAAGACACGTTCGTTTTAACTGATTTGTTGTTTAATTTAGTCTGTGTATTATCTGTAATGGCAGGAGCAGTTCTCTAACAAGCAAGACAAGCAGACAAGCGGACATGAGGAAATGGAGGATCCATATGATGTATACACTAATGTTGTGTACCAGAAATTTGCTTAGCAGTGTTTAGTCAATGTACTTACATAATGTTATGTAATTTGATTTTGTGGGTGCACGGTGGCTTAGTGGTTAGCATGTTTGCCTCGCACCGTCGGGGTTTGATTCTCACTGTGGTCCTGTGTGTGTGGAGTTTGTATGTTGCACCCCGTGCAGCGGGGGTTTCCTCCCCATTCCAAAGACATGCATGGTAGGCATGTCTAAAGTGTCTGTAGTGTATGAATGGGTGTGTGAGTGTGTATGTGATTGTGCCCTGTGATGGATTGGCACCCTGTCCAGGGTGTACCCCGCCTTGTGCCTGATGTTTCCTGGGATAGGCTCCAGGATAGGCCCCATGACCCTGAAGCGGTATAGAAGATGGATGGATATATATATATTTTCTGGAAATTAAATTATTTACAGATCACAATTCTTGCATCTGTACATAATCTGTCTGAAAGGAGTTAGAAGTTGCTGTGCGACAAAACACGTTCACGAGTAAAACATGATCCTACACTGCAAACTGGTAGTTTTTACCTGGTAGAATCCCCCATGATCTTTGTTAATGTTATAGCCTGGATACTGTTATAACAGCTAACACACTGTGTAGACACAATGACACTGACAAACACAGGGTGTGTTAACAAGAAAAAGCAAGGGAAGGTTATTTATATAGCACAATTTATATACAAATGGACATGCAGAATAAGAAACATCAGTAATGACATCTGACTGAACATGTGTTGGATTGTGAAAAATAAATATTAAAATTATAAAGAATATAGTTTATATTTTGAATAGGTGTTGGTGTGTTAGTCTTTAAAATATAGTCTTTATTGATTTTTATTATTATTATTTTATTTTAAATGCAACATATCTGGTTGGATATTTCTCAAATGATCTTAAAAGGTGTTCCAGTATTTATAGATGCTAAACAAATCCAAAACAATAAAGATTACCAGCCTTTATTTCATGCATGGTGTCTATTTGACCATCACTTTTAGCCCATTAATGCAAATGCTGGATTGTGTTCAAATTTCTAGTACATTTTCCATCAATGTCACTGGAATTAGTTTCGAACTGATTATTGTTGCTCTCAAAATGCACTAAATATTACATTTAAATACTACGGTCGTGTGTCTTAGCTCAGCCTCAGTATTTAAAAAAAATCCTGGCTATGGCCCTGGATACTAGACTTAATATTAGAGGGTATCAGAGAGATATCACCTCTCCTTACTACCAGTGTGCATTTGTTTTGCTTTTATATCGTTTGCACATTTTGTCATCAGTAGTAACCACTGCACCACTAGAGGTCAGTAAAGGTAGGTTTTATGGATAAAATTATGAACTAATTTAAATTGAAATTAAGCGTAGGATAATTGCTCAGTCAGTGTATCCTTCAAACTGTGAACCACAAGGAGACACGTTTGTTTTAACTGATTTGTTGTATAATCTTGTCTGTTTATCCTCTGTCACAGCAGGAGCAACTCTCTAACAAGCAAGACAGGTGGACAAGGAGAAACAGCTTCTCCACATGATGTATTTGCTTGCATTGTATACCAGAAATTCGATTGGCATTAGCTTTAATAGGCCGATATTAGAGAAAGTGGGCTGTGTTTTCTTTTGTTTTTCTTTTTGTTTATGTAACATTTGTTAATAACAGTACATAATGTATGTAATATACAGAATCAGTACTATTCAGGAGCATCTTCCACAGGCTGGGTGAATGTATTCTATTTAATATCAGGGTAAAATTTTTAGTATCCAATATTATAAAACATTCACCTTTAAAAAGGTAAAACATTTTAAATTTTGGTAAGAAAACAAAGTAAATCCACTTGGCCAACACAAAGATGACAAGTTCAGCATTTGATGAGATTGGTATTGAGGTAGATTTGTACTATTCATACCAATCAGTAATGGTTATATTGTAGAAAAACTTCATCCCAGTGTCCTGTAAGGCTTTTTAATTTTTTTATTTTTTTATTTAGTCATCTCAACATGAACCAGAAATATTTGCTAATCCACCCTGTTATATATCTCCATTCTAAATCTCATACTTTTTCAGTATGACTGAACCATTCGTGTGTAAATACAACAACTCAAGATGCAGAAAACTTGATAGTATTCTACATTCTGTATGAAGCTTTCTATAATGTAGTGAAGAAACAGAAATATTATTGGTTGCTTATTGTTTTTCTCCTCATTATAATGCACATTCTGGATTTTTAGATTTATTCACATATACCTAAATATCACAATTTAATTAATTTATTTAAAAGAGTAACTCATCTCACAAAGGGAGCTGTTTGCTTATGACTTTTATCCACATACAGTAACTCCAATCTCAATGGGTGTTCAAATGGATTTTCCTGGACTGTAAAATCAAAACTAGAGTCAGCAGTACTTTTACAACCTTTACAAGCACAAAAACTTTTCCATGTTTAACCAGAAATTAAACCGACAACAAGTTTTTGCAAGTTTTAAAATGTTTTGTAAATTAATTGTTTTACAAACTCAAATGTACTTCTATTTGGACTCTGAAGAGGGAAGTAATTACACACAAACGAGGCATCATGACCTGTGACATCAATAATGACATGAATGGACCAAAGTACACTCTTGTTTCTCCATGTTCATTACAGGTTAACACTTTAGGCATTTTTGAGAAGCCTGGTAAACAATGCACAAGTTTGAAATCAATACTGTAATTTATATAGTATGGTACAGAGGGTACAATAGTAAGTAGTGATACAGAGGTACATGGATGATTGTTTATATCACCAAACAGTGCAAAAACATGCAGTAAATGTTATGTGTAATAGAAATATACAGTATAATGCAGTATATAGGCTACAGGCTACCTTATATAGCGGTTTAGAATCACTGCTTTACAAAATAATAATAGTTATATATATATATATATATATATATATATATATATATATATATATATATATATATATATATATACACACACACACACACATATATATATATATATATATAAATCCGTAATATTTGGGAAAAGCAAGTCATAAAATATGATATACAGGCCTATCGTAATATTAAAATGACAAAATATTGTATTTTATATTTCTTAAACAGAAGTCCTTAAACATAGTTGTAGTTAAAAGAGAGCTTGATATAGGCCTACAGTATGTCACAATATATTTCTCTATCTTCTACATCTTTATCTTTTTGCACCTTAAGGTATCGGGGGCGGGGCGTGGCTTGTTTCCCCGGAAGTAAGCGAGCGGTATCTTTAACGTGTCACACACCTGTGCGAAACTTTCTGGAAGAGAAGCTCGAGGTTTGTCCGCTCGGATCTTTCTGTGTCGCGCGGCAGTTATCTGGATTACTCGGTAGTTGTGTGAAGTATTTTATATACAGAATTACAGTTAAAGATCTGAAGATGTACATGATGGGCCGCATCGTCGTTCTTTTAATCCTGCTTGGATGTGGTGAAATATCCACAGGTGAGTTTTTAATCTTAACTAGCTCCGTTATGCTAGCAGCACCGACCGCTAACTGTAGGATTAATGTGGTGTGTTGAAGATTTACTGTCTGCTTGGTGAATGTGTGCGTCTAATTTATCTAAACACATCTAACCAGCGGGAAAAAGAACGTTTTTAGGTTTGTTATTGGAGCATGAGAGATTTTTGGATGGCTCTGATTTCTATCTTCCGAAATCACACCTGGAAGCACGACACATGATGATGTTGTGATTGTTTTCACCGGCGGCCTAAACGAGGATTTTCTACACTCAATATCATTCTGTTGTCTTTGCTCTATAAAGTACGGAGCCCTGTAGTGTCAGGTAAGAAAAAAAACACAGCCGTGTGTAATCCGTGCCCTCAGATTCGTAATCCGCGTTAAAATTGGGTTTATATTGGACATGTGCGGTACATTCGACCTTCTCTCTTCTAATTTAAAAATATATTCAGTTGTATCGGTTATATGTCCACTCGGTAAACATTATTTAGACAATACACATTATGTCCTTTTTTGTGTGTGTATTTATTGAGAAATAGAAGAGAAGCTGGACTGTACAGCACATGTCCAATGTAAACCCGACTTTAACGCGGTGTGCACGGATTACACATGGCTGTATTTTTTTTCTTACTTGACACTAGGGGGCTCCGTAACAAAGCTAGTATAGGTCAGAACGAAATGTCGTTTTTATAGCACCATGGTGCAACACATAACAGTACAGTACACAAGACTGTGTTGTTTTGAAAATTAAAGTGTGAATACACAACAACGCAAGACTGCAGCGTCTGAATATCCCTACTACTATACTACACAGTAGGTGAAAAGCAGTACGCCAAAGAAGTAGTTCTCAGTATTCATACAACAGTAGGTGAGAAATACCCAGATGAGCTACTAATTCTGCAGTGTGGAACCAGTTTACAGTGTGGATACTGTGCTATCCCATAATGCAACGGGACTGACTTGGAAGACCTGTCAGAATCTGTGCTGTCCAAAGCAGTGTTCCAGATTGTATTCATGCTCACCACTTATACCGATCAGTACGTACTGTATCAAGCTGAGTAGTAGGTACTGAGTCGAAATTGGTAGGTACTGTCACACAGTATCCAATTTTGGACGCAGCCGATAAGTACACAGAACAGTGAATACACAGGGCAATAAATACACTGTGCAGAGACAAGAGAACAGTGTTGTGTGGGAAAGTTTGGCTGTCTTCAGCCTCTGCAGGAAGTGGACACACTGTTGGGTGTTCTTGACTAGGCAGGTGGTGTTGAGAGTCCAGGAGAGGTCCTCGGTGATGTGCACACCAATAGCTTTTGAGTCTTTCCACAGCTGTTCCGTTGATGTTCAGTGGTCCACTCGGGTTCTCCTGAAGTTGACAATCATCTCTTTAGTCTTATCAACATAGAGATGGATGGTGTTGTCTCTACACCATTCTGCGTGCTGGTTCACCTCCTCCCTGTATGCTGACTCATCATTGTTGCTGATGAGGCCCACAACTGTAGTGTCATCAGCAAACCTGATGTGATTAGAACTGAACTTAGCAGCACAGTCATGGGTCAGCAGGGTAAACGGCAGTGGACTTGGCACACAGCCCTGGGGGGTCAGAAAGTCCAGGATCCAGTTGCAGGGGGAGGTGTTTGTGCCGAATGCTGAATTGTAGTCTATGAACAGCATCCTTACATAGTTGTCCTTTTTGTCCAGATAGGTCAGAGAAAGGTGAATGGGAGTAGATAGGATGCCGTCTGTTGAGTGGTTGGGACGTATGCATACTGAAGTGTGGCGGGAAGAGTGCTCTGTGTTTCATGTCTAACCACTCAAAGCACTTCATGATGGGTATAAGTGCAACAGGCCGGTAGTCATTGATGGTGGGCGTAGATCTTATACTGTATTGTATATTATATTTTATATTATACTGGGGTTCATGGAAAAAATACTGAAATCATTAACACGATTCTGTACGCGGAACATGGCAATCATTAAGATTTTGAAAAGAATGAACGCAGAGAAGAATCTAAATTATTGTATTTGCTCTTTTATAGCTTCCCATCGCCTACAATGCTTCATAGCTGTCACACCAGGACTCAATTTCACAATTTTTGAGCTGGATGGAGAGAAGATTTTTAACTGCGACAGCAACAGCAAAAAGTTGATCCCAGTGCTAGAGTGTATAAAGAGCGACGCTGATGAGCCAGAATTCAGGAAGAGTGTGAAAAGTAAAATATGGGCTGAATATGATGACCTTCAACACCGTGTGGATGAAACGGTGGAAGCCTCTAATCATACAGAAGGTGAGGATGAACACGGGACTTTAATTGTTAAATGTCAGTTGGCTCTGTGATTAAGAAAGATGGAGTACAGCAACTGTGTGGCCCTTGATCAAAGCCTGTAACTGCTATTATTGGATTCTGTCTCATTTGTAACAATTTACTAAATCATTAACATGAAAGGCAGTTTGAATAAATATGAAGATTATGTAAGAAATACAACAGTTACGGGGGTTGGTGCGTTGAGTAGGCACTGCACCAGGTGTCGGTCGGTAACCGATCGCAGGTTGCATGAGGGAACATAAACCTCAAGGAGAGGTTGCAGATAATGGCCATGATGGTGTTTATATGAACATTTATGGAAATATGTTTCATAAAATTGTTAACATGTTGAATACTTATTTGCTCCACTGTATCAGCACAACCTAATAATTTATGTGGATGAAACCTGCTGTGTGTGTGTGTGTGGGCGCACGCCTCTGCTTTTTGTATTAGGTCACACGTACCAGTGGATATACGGATGTGAGCTGTATGATAACGGCACCACTGAAGGACATGATGAGTACAGTTATGATGGAGAAGATTTCATCAGTCTGGATCTGAAAACTGGAACCTGGAAAACTAACCGACAAACATAACAGGGAAGTGGGATCCTGATTCTCTTTATGCTTTGGACCGGAAGATCTACCTTACAGAGCAGAACCTCCCACAGGAAAAGTGTATTGACTTGCTAAAAACGTTTCTGTCTTGCGCCAGTGAGACTGTGAAGAGCAAAGGTAGTGCATGTGATCTGCTCTGTTACTGTAACTGCAGTTGCTACACACACACACTAACACACTCCTTCACTACGACACGCACACGCCAACACACTCGTTCGCCATGCACACACCAACACACTCGTTCGCCATGCACACGCCAACACACTCGTTCGCCACACGCACACGCCAACACACTCGTTCACCACGCGCACACGCCAACACACTCGTTCGCCACGCGCACACCATGAAGCAGTGTTTAACACCTGGACCTGGTCCTTTATCAGTGTTACACATTACACAATTTGCATAACCATTTTTTTATTAATATGAATAAGTGTGCAGGATAAATAGTGCACTCTATACCTCCATCTTAATAACCCTGTACATCATCTCTACATCTCACATGTCTGCGGTCCTGGGCTTCGATCTTTAAATATATACATGCAAAATTACTTTATCCTTTAAATCATCAGTGTAGTCAAAAAAAATGACATGACCAAAAAACCTGTACATTTCACTATTTAGATGGAAAATCGTGTAGCATACTTTTAAAAGAATAATTGCATATAAAAGAGTGTGATATTTACGTCTCTTATGTTTCTCTGCAGTTCGTCCTACAGCGTCAGTGTTCCAGAAAAACTCGTCTTCTCCAGAGCTGGTGTGTCATGCTACAGGTTTCTTCCCCAAAGCTGTGAATATCACCTGGCAGAAGGACGGAGAGGATGTGCATGAGGGCATGGAGCTCAGAGAGACGTTACCCAACCAGGATGGAAGCTTCCAGAAGAGAAGCATTCTGACAGTCTCAGCTGAGGATCTGCAGAAACACACCTGCACCTGTGTGATTCAGCACAGCAGCTTGGAGAAGGACATGGTGCTGAATGAGGAGGATATTCGAATCCTGAATCCTGGTCAGAGAAACACTTTCCTATAAAACTACAGATTTCCACTGAAAGATGATTTATTTCTGCAGCAGATAAAGACTCTGTGCTGATTTAACAGATGGAGGATCAGGTAGAGGATCAGGTGGAGGATGGATTGGTGTAGTCGTGGTTCTCATCATTGTTGGTGGTGGTGTTGGAATTGTCTGCTGGAAGAAGACCTACTCTGGTGAGAAAAAAAAAACATTAAGTTCAAGAGAAAAAGTGAAGTTATTTCTCTGTATGGTTTATTAAATGTACATATTTTCATATTACATTTAATATTTTTACAGTTGAATTAAGAAAGCCAGTATTGTCAGTGCTCTCACCTCACAGAATTTATATTTAGTAGAACTTTGGTTCTTTTCTGAAGATCAGTTACAGAACAGTTTCTTTACTAACTGTCTGTCTGTAATCTGTGTTTCAGACTTCACACGCGTTCCAGATTCAGACTGTGAGAGACCCTCTGAAGTGACGAGTGATTTACTTGTGCATGGTGTGACTACAGCTTCACTGCCCTCTCAGATCCGCTCAGAAAGTGTAAAGATTTTCAATGTTTATAATAAACTTACTACTAAGCTGACTAAATGATACGGAAGAAGTGGGACAAAGTCTAAGTTCAAGTGCTTCTAGGTGTGCAGGATGTGTTTCATGTCCTGTGAAAGACTGCCGTCCCTTATAGCGTCTACTTAAGACAGATTAATCTTTAGTTAAAAAGAATGTGTGAAGAAAAAAGACTTACAAGTATTTGTTTAATTCTCACAATTGTGTGAGTGATGTGAAGAATAGCAATATAACTGAGGTCAGTGCTGTAAGAGCTCATACTGAAGTTTACCGATATTTATGGAATATTTATGACTGATTTTTTTTATATATAACTTATTGTGTTATAACTATTTGAAATGACTTGACCCTTTGTAAAATTACAATTTTTGTACGTCAGAGCACTGTAACACTCTCAGAGGAAAACGCTAACTTCCCTCTTCCACATGCATGATGCCCATGATTGGTTAGTGGCATTGTTATTGGCAGGTGATGGAGGTTTGCCCCTCCCACCCTGACAGCACCCTGAACCCTGTTCAACCTTTTAAATAAGACTTTTAAACCCTTTTAAAAAAGTATTTTCTTTTCTTTCTTTTTTTTCGTAACAAAAACTCGAACTTTTGAACTCAACTGGACATTATGTATTACGATTAAAACTAAATTGAAGAAAAGTTTATGTTGTAATAAATCACCTACATCTCAAAATGAGAGCACTTTATTACCAAGTACTATGTTTTATACTTTTTTTAATGCAACATACTTTTGGTGAATTACCTGATAAACTTGAAAATAAAGTCACTTTCAAGTCCATACCAAAGAACTGTGTTTATAGTCTTTTATTTATTTATATATAATGTGTGTGTTTTATTTATCTTTTTATTTTTTTTTTAAATAACCAAATAGACATGGAGATCCGTGACTTTACTCCACGCATTGAATGCACCACATAATTCTGTTCTGCAAAACAAAGCAGTAACATTGAGTCCAGCAGTACAGAGAACACACAGGACTTCTTAACCAGTTAGGAAACACTCTTGAGTTACGCTCGTCATTTGGAGACGGGAGGGTTTGTGTGTGTGAAGGTGCATGAATAGGCACAAACTAACCAGCAGGGTGCAGTCCGAGAACCTGTATGATTCTCTCTTCAACCCACATAGAATGCAGTGTGTAAGAGCTTGGATTCTTCTTGTGCTGGTTGTACCATACACAGTGAGGGAAATAAATATTAAATATGTCAAAAATAAATAAACATATTTGCAGTGCAGCGATTCAGACCAGACACTGGTAATAAACCTCAATAAAACTCACAACTTAAGAATTTGTAATATTCCAATCCATAAAAAATGTGGAATGACAGGAAAAAAGTATTGAACGCAATAAGAAAAAACACTAAACCAGGTGATTGCCCTAATTAGTTCTAATTCCTGTGCTAATTATAATCAGCTGGGTTTGTGCAGGTTGGTAGGTTAGTGCTCCCACTCTTTGAAAAAGGGAAAGCCACCTCTGAATGCGAGTAAACAAATCATTTGTCTCCAAGCTGTCACTCAAGAAACATCTTATGAGTTGTAGAGGCAAAGATCTCTTCAAAAAGACCTTCACAACATTGTCAATGGTGCTGGTTACTGATGGATTTCTCAACTCCTAAATGTTCCCATAAACACCATCATGGCCATTATCTGCAAGTGGAAGAAACAGCATTCAACCATCAACCGGCCACACACAGGATCTCCTCACAAGATTTCTGACTGGGCAGTCAGATAGTTAGTCAGATGAGTAGAGTTCTAGAAAGAGCTGGAAGCAGCCGGTACAGTTGTTACAGAGAAAACAATAGGCAGTGCACTCCACAGCCATGTTCTGTAGCAAACTTCAAACAAGCTTCAACATGCCTTGTCTTCAGTAATGGAGTCTTCTGGGGTGATTGTGAATAGAAACATCTCTCTCCATTACTGAAGAAAAAGCATGTTGAAGCTTGTTTGAAGTTTGCTACAGAACATTTGGAGAAGCCTGTAGATAACTGGGAGAATGTAGTGTGCTTAGAAGAGAAAAAAATCTACATTTTGACATGCCAGGTTTGGCTCTGCATATGAGCATAAAAATGCTAGTCTGGAGCTGTGAGGCACCAGTTACTGTGTGTGGCCACAAGGAGGCCTAACAAGAGCCCAACCATTGCCCCTTATGGGTTAGTCTGGGAAGATAAAAGGCCAGGGGGGCACACTCTGAAAGAATCGCAATGCAGGAACAGCACACACAGACAGATCACACGCCCCTGAGGGAGCAATGGGCTACACATTTTCTCTCAAAAGGATATCCTTCTGGTGGACAACATCTTCACAGTGAGGGATTGGCCATCAAAAACACACCCCTCCCCACCCTCCTCTGATCTCTCTCTGCTCTGAGCATGACCAGGGCATCACTAACATTAAGGATTTTATTTACTTTGTCATTATGGGACATTTTGTGTTGATTAATGGATAAAAAAGTAAATGTAATCAGTTTTAAATTTAATTTGAGTTATTTAGTTATTAATCTACAACAAGTTATTTTAAAAGTGAATGGGATCTGAATATTTATTTTCTGAACACACTGTACATGAATTTTTTAGGGCAATAATAAAAGTATTTTAAAGCCAGCTACATTTTTTTCTTTTAGTCGTTTCAACGGTCTTGTAGTCACGTGAAGCCGTCTCTTAAACCACAGTCTTATCTCAGACACACGCAGCACCTGTCCATTTTTATCGTTTGAATATTTTCCAACCACAGACCTGACAATTGGCACATTTGCACGCATTATGCTTCAGTTAAACTGTGAAAACTGACACCGGTCTCATCTGTGGTTCATCTGCTTCTGACCGCTGGCTGCTTTCAGACACAAATTTTTCCACTATTCAATTTTCAAAAAAAAAAAGCTTGAAAGATTCTGTTCGTTATTATTTTGTTAAAATGATGTTTGAAGGGCGATTGCTGTCCAACATTTATAGAGCAGTTCACACTCCTGATAATCATATATCAAACAGATATATCACACTCATTCTCCAGATCAGGCATGTTAAAATGGATAAAATACTTACATTAGTTTGTATAATGAAATAAAAAGAGGTCACTGTACGGAACTACAATAAACATTTAGCACAAGGCTTTTCCCCTATAATACACTCGAGTGAGAGCACAGCACTGCAAACCAAATGAATATTCTGAATAAAAGTCTTTCATAAAACCAGAAATGAAAAAGCTGTGTTGGTGATTGAAAAAGTAAACACTTTATCCTGGATCAAACCCCGGACCCAGGAGCTGTGAGGTGACAACGCTTCCTGCTGTACCATCATGCTCTGAAATAATTCCTATTATAAATATCAAATAATAACTGGAATATAGAATACTTGTCCCCACAGGGTACTTACACATTCTACATATAAAAATAAACTAGTGTACATTCTTAAAACATACGAATACATTATAATGTATCAAAAGTAAACTGTACATCTCTGAATTATACATTAGTGTGTTTATAGTAAAATTAGAGGATTTGAAGGAACATCATTAAGTCAGCTGACCTTCTACTGAAATGTTAGGTGAGATAAAGTGATCTATTTTAGATCATTCTTTTCCTGTGGGTCTTTTGTTTCTTTTTTTTCTTTCAAAGTGCTTTAGGCTGCATAAACATCCACACCCCTACACACAGATAAAGCCGCATTCGATTTGACCAACAGATCATTTCCTCTTTGTCTCTCGGCTGATACACAATGGTTCAGTTTAAAACTCTGCCTGTGTTTCTCTGTGCCATGGGTAAGTGTTCATCATCTTAATGGTCACTTCACTAAATTCTTATTATATTTGTAATATAAATACATTATTCATTACATGGTCGTGTAACTGACAAATTTTATTATTCAGAAAACTGCAAATTTCCATAAAAGAAAAAAGTCTGTCCATCTCTGATGATTTTTTTTTTTACTGAGAATTTAACTTTCTTCAAGTTCAACATGAAACACAGAAGATCAGATCCTTAAAAACCCTCATGTCTTACCTGTATATATTAAAGTTATTTATAAGGGTTTTTTTTAATGTTATATTTTGTGTTTTATGGGTTGCAGGTTTTATCTCAGAGACTCTGTGCTCTTCATCTTTGGAGGCAGAAGCTGGAGATAACGTCACTCTTTGGTGCCAACATGGTCTGACTGATACAGGTTACATCTTCTGGTTTAAACACACGTGTGGTTCAGTTCCACTTCGTCTTGGGTGTAAAAAGTTTAGGACATCAGCTCCATCAGAAAACTGTTACTTCTTTACTGAAAGTGAGAGAATAGTGATGTCTGTTCATGGCAAGAGCACGTCTCTCACAATCACTGCAGTAACCGTCTCTGATACAGGACTGTATTACTGCAGCTTCATGAATCTGGCCGAAATGTTCTTTAGCAACTCGACCTCTTTACAAGTGAAAGGTAAATTTATACAAAGTGAATAGTTTCAGTAAACACTGACTGAGATGACTGAGGTTTATAAATAATGTTTCTTTTTTCAGGTGTAAATAAAACATTTTCTGAGGATAAAGCTACAGGTTTGCTGTTTTTTTCCTCACAAAGAATTCTGTACATTTTAAATTAAAATATGATGCAGGTTTAGGGATCAAAAAGTTTTCTTTAATATTTTTCTCCAAGGTTCGGACTCTTCTGCTGTGTTCTTCATGCTGAATGTGGTGTTTGGTGCCGTGAATCTGATTCTTCTTGGTGTCCTGATCTTCATCATACTGAAGAACAGAAAAACACACAGAGGTAGAGTATTACTCCTATAATAATAATAATAATAATAATAATAATAATAATAATAATAATAATAATGCTTTCTTTCTGTTGCATTAGGTGCTGAAGCAGAAGATATTGAGGTAAATTTGAGAAACACACACACACACACACACACACAATCTGACCTCCAGAATGATGAACTCTGATTTAATTTGTAACAGAAATAAATACATTTGGTGTTTTTTGTACTGATGAAGAATTTTATTAACCTGTCAGTAAAAATCTTTTATTTGTATACGAACAAAAAATTAATTACTGCAATATGATGTTTAGTGTTTTGGTTAAATTTTAAAATATTAATAATGGAATATAATAATAATGTCAATATCTTCTAAGCATTTCTTGGAACTTATCACTTGTAATATTCGTCAACTATACATGATCCAGTCATTTCCTCTTGTTCACATCGTTTCTGCTTTAACCCGACGCTGCCTTCTTCTAATAAAGACTGGAACTTCAAGGGTTCATGATAAAATCTATAATATATATGATACATGTCTATATAAAACTTATATAGATATATGTTTTAAAATAGAAATACCCTTTCCTTTGTACATAAAAAACACAGGGTGCCAATTAAAAAAATAAAACAAAAATTATCCATGAAAGAAATCCTCTTGTTAGATCCACATTTTGCTTTTAACATTTGGTATTTCTTGTACATATATGTTTTAAAATAGAAATACCCTTAACTTTGTTCATAAAAAAAAACAAAAAAAACAAAGGGTGCCAACTTAATTTTTTTTTCAAAAATTAATCCATGAAAGCCTGATGAATTTGTTGGTGTGTTCCAGCTCTGTGTAAAAAAAACAAAACAAGATGATCTTAATTTTTGTCATTTCTAAAGAAATTATATAACCAAATTGTTTAAGCATGCAACTGAAAACCCAATTTTAAATTTTAAACTGTTTAAAAAATAAACTTATAAAAAAGCAGAGGTTCTCAAACATTTCTCAGACATACATGTTTTTTTTAAATTAATGAATATAATCTAGCTATTAAAATATTAGGCTCATTATTTATATACAAGTATATTTTCTTTATTTATTGGTCCTATAGATTTTATCATTAATAATTCCACCGACAGAACAGGTCGAATCAAGTTGATATTATTTATACACGACTTGTTTGTGAGTTATTGATATTTAAGGTTTGGATCAAAAATTTTAATTCACGTGACCAAAAACTTGAATTATAGCTAACTAAGTAACTAACTAACCAATTAACTAATAGACTATTGTAGGGGTCCAATCACTGGTTCAACAATGGTATCCAATGACGTGGTAGAAGGATTCCCACGTTTTCCTGAGGTTTTCAGAGGTCTAATACTATTTAGACGACCGCCCTATGCTTACCCTTTCCTAAATAGTACTTTATTTAGTCCCCTTAGTTAGTAACACTTAATTACAGTAACGTTATTTCTAGCCAGAGATCATGACCACTAAAATCTACAGAGATAGACCAATAATCCATCCATCCATCCATCTTCTATACCGCTTATCCTTTTTCAGGGTCACGGGGAAACCTGGAGTCTATCCCAGGGAGCATCAGGCACAGGGCGGGGTACACCCTGGACAGGGTGCCAATCCATCGCTGGGCACTATCACATACACATTCACACACCCATTCATACACTTTGGACATACCAATCAGCCTACCATGCAAATCTTTGGACTGGGGGAGGAAACCGGAGTACCTGGAGGGTACCCCCGCAGGACGGGGAGAATATGCAAAATCCGCACACACACAGGGCCACGGTGGGAATCGAACCCCCGACACTGGAGGTGTGAGGCAAACGTGCTAACCACTAATCCACCATGCGCTAGTCCAATAATATCTAACTAAAATTATAACCAGAATAGAATATTACAACAACCAGAGGTTTAGATTTCCCCCTATTTAGACTTGGTCAATCAACTTTATGTTGACCTAAATGGATATTTCCTATTGAGCCTGTATACTCTAAGTGCACTTAACTTAATACCAAATTGTTAGCCTGATCTAACCTGGTCGCAGATTTGCTGTAACAAGGACTTACCGTAATTTACTAGAGACAATAATTTCAGAATAAATCAGAATATAATCAAGTCTAATAATTTATTTAACCAGGTATGAAAACATCCAAATCCAACACTACTATTGATAATAATAAGAAAGAATTACATTCAACATTACATTACAATCTAATCCAAAACATAATAATACAACATAAGAGAGACAACACTTACATACCTGGTAGAGAAAAACTATACACAGTGATGGTGTGGGAGATCTGTCTACAGATTCCCCGAATCTTTGGCCAGCTCTCCCCTAAATACCCAGATGTTCTGTGGGTCCACCAAAAGGTGCTGTTTGTGATTATAATTTGATGTCTGTGGAAGGATGAACCTTATTTACATACAGGAGGTATGCCTTTAACGGTATGTAATATTTTTTTAGACTGCTGTTGAGGGAATGAGACCATATTTTCCAGTCACACTGAGACCTTTTGTATAATACAGTAAACAAATATAGTTGACATCTTATTCACATTAAAACATCTTATGTAATGTATATAGACTCTGTGTGTGTTTAGGGTGATCTTGACACAGAAAGAGAGAGAAGGGTGTGAAGAGAGGAAGGAGGAAACAGTGTAGTGACGATTTCCTAGTCTCTACTCAGCATGATGTGTTAATGTGTTAATTCTGCACGAGAGAGGTCCAGTATTTGTTCCCGTAGTAGCTCTTTGTCCTCAGAGAGTGATTGTCTTCCGGTTCAGACATTTCCTAGTTTCCACTGAGCCTGATGTGCTAATTCAGATGGAGATGCTAATTTTGCGAGAGAGAGGTTGAGTGTTTGTTCTCATAGCAGTTCTTTGTTCTCAGAGAGTAGTTTTCTCTAGATTCAGACATCTTGTCACTTACATTATAACAATAATTAACATAATGGTAATAAAAGTAATAATTATAATAACTGATAAATAAAAGAGCAATGAAAACACACATGCTTTCCTGTGGTTGAGAAGGAAATCCTCAAGGTTCTCAGAAAATTAGGCTCTGAAGTTTCTCCACTTTCTTATTTGTATTAAACTTCACTCCAGCTCAAGAAGAACATCTAGAGAAAATATGTTAAGTTTACCTGATTTATTGTTTATGTCATCTCTGTGTATCTTCTTTGTTCCTGCAGAACCCTGACTCGGACTCTGTGAATTACGCTGCACTACAGTTCTCAAAGAAGAAAACCAATAGAACCAAGAGACACGATGAAAAGGTGGATCCACATGTTATATATTCTTCAGTCGGACAGAGTAATGTGTGTACATGATGTCATATATCATTTACTGTTTACTTAATATGAAACGGATGTTTCTATAGGTCTGTGGTTGGAAGAACTATAGCATTTGTAACATCACAGTTATGTTACATAACATATAACATAACATAATATAACAACATAACACAACATAAAATAACATAACATAACATAACATAAATATAATATGGGGGAGCATGGTGGCTTACTGGTTGAGGGTTCGATTCCTGCCGCGTCCCTGTGTGTGCATGCTCTCCCCATGCTTTGGGGATTTCCTCCGGGTACTCCAGTTTCCTCCCCTAGTCCAAAGACATGCATGTGCATGGTAGTCTGATTGGCATGTCCAAAAGTGTCCATAGTGTATGAATGGGTGTGTGAATGTGTGTGAGAATGTGCCCTGCGATGGAGTCCCCCGCCTTGTGCCCCATGCTCCATGGGATAAGCTCCAGATTCCCCGCGACCCAGTAAGGATACTGAAAATGGTACAGAAAATGCACGAATGGATAATATAATATAATATCATATCATATCATATAATAGCTTCAGGATTCTGGATATTTAATTTTTTTTTTACTCTAAACTATGTATCAAGTCTCTCAGTTTGTTTATAAAATGTTCAAGTGTAAATAGATACATGTCTTTATTTCTTGCTTGTTTCTAAGAAAATAACTGTTTTGTAGAGGCTCTGACAATAAAAACTGCTCTCTGTATTAAACACTAATGATATTGTATGTAAAAAAATTTTATCCCCATGTCCCATAAAGTTCATCCAGTCATCTTGCCAATGAAGCATAAATATTTGCTAATCCATCTGTTGTGGATCCAAGTAGCATCTCAGGAGTCTGAAATGGTTTATTACATTTCTGGATCTAGAAAGGGGGGCAGGGTGGGGGGTGGGGGGTCACGATCTCCCTGACTGGCAGAGCGTTCGGAGAGATGAGAGGGCGCGCGCATGCATGAGCTACGTGCACGAGTGCTCAGCGAGCGCATGCTCTTCGGATTTTGACAACTGTGACATTGTTTACTGTGGACACGTGCATTTGTTATGTTTCTGTTCTGTCTCCTCCCTCTTCTGTTATTGGTTGTTGTTCAGGGTGTGGCTTTATTGTTTTCAGCCGCCAGCGCTTAGCGCTGATTGTTTGTTATATATACCGTGCGCCTCCCAGTACACGGCGTGGAGTATTACGATATAGATAGATTCATTAGATAGAATTAGATGCATTGTCCATGTTATGTTTCTTGTTAGATTATAGTTAGTTTCATGTTAGATTAGTTCATTTAGTCCACGCTGGTTTTCCGCTCCCAGTCCATAGTCATAGTTTCTGTTTCTTGGTTTGTTTTTTGACTCTGTTTTCTGTGACTACGACCTTGATTCCTGCTTTGACCCGTTTATGCCTGTTTGCTGATCGCCTGGCCCTTTGCCTGTTTCGACTATGTTTTGGATTACGATTTGGATTTGTCTGCCTTTGTCTCCCTTAATAAAACTGTTAACTGCACTTGCAACCGTCCTAATCTCCCTTACGTCTCGAGACGTGACAGGGGGGCATTTTTGGAAATGTGCCTTTTTCTATCACTTTTTTCATCCCAGTGTCATATCATCTAAAAAGATATCTTTATGAAAAAGCTTAAAATCTTTCAATCAAAGCAAACATGAAGAATTAGCTAAAACAGGTAAAATCTCTGTCTGTCAGATTCCCTACTGTACATTTTCTTGTGATACTTTTAAAGTGGAACACTTTCTCTCTCTTTAACCAGGAAAGATGTACAGATTTATTTTCTTTTGTTTTGCTTGTAATATTATATGCATTTAAATCTTTTTTATGTAACACAGGTGTGAATATATATGTATTACAGCCCATGACCCTCCTCTGTAGGCTGCTTTTTTGGACATTCCATGTCCTTGTTATCAAGGGCGTAACCATGTTATCAAGGGCGTAACCATGGTATGGACATTGGGGGGGTCTGAGCCCCCCCAACATCCAAATTTTGATACTGAAAATTCACATATTTAGAACATAGCTTTAGGATTACAGTTACCATTTAAATTCACGTGATTTCTGAGTGATAGAAGCTCCCACAGCATGGGGAAATTGTAGTGTGCTGTGGATGTCCTGTGGGCAGATGTATTCTCTGCTCCATAACCTACCATGAAACCTACCACCCCAAGTAGAGGCGAGTTAAGATGTGTGCAGGCAAACCACACACGCTAATATTTAAACATTTAATCACAACTTTTAAACAAACTCAGAAAGGATGGCTACCTATGACTAAATTCAGCACTATAGCAGTGAATAAGTAAAAACATTAATTTACATTAATAATTTGAAGGTATTACGTATCCTAGCAATGGCAGAATTAATTAGACAGTGAATGTGGCGATACAGTTTTGAATAATTATGTGTTTTTACATTATTTTGGGGGCAATAGTTCATAGTATCACCACATTTGATATCTTTTTCTGTATGGTTTCATCAATAAACAGTCTATAATACTACTGTAAACAACGCCACCACACACCTTTACACACTCCATGAATAATATGTAGTTTCAGAGTCTTATAAAACATCACTGGTTCACACCCAATTCTCCAGCTCTAACAGAACCGGTCCGGTGAGTCAGTGCAGACAGAACCAGCCAATCAGATCAAACGCAGGAAGTCATGTGACCTCTTCCGGATACTGTTTATCTTTAGACACTCACAACAAAAGCTTGGAAACCTCAGTATCAGGAGTGAAAGTTGGAGTTTTACTCAGTTTTAATCGCTAATCCTGCTCTGTGGTAAACGCTGAGCAAACTTTACTATCCGGTGTGTCATCACCTCTATAGACAAGCCAGTAAGACAGTGCCAGTGCCAGTATACATTGAAGATCAGGAGCAAATTGATGCAATCCACTCTCACCTGACTTCAATTCTGGACAGCACAGATACAGGGACAAGATCAAATTCATTATGGATGTCCTTTTTCCAGAGGTAGGTCTCATGTTAGCTGTGCTCTGCATGGTGTCAGATTCACATTGTTTTTAATGTCAAATAGTTTATCCATAATGTGAGACCATTGCTCTAAAAAAAAAAAATGTTTTTGTGGTTAATATAGAAAAGACACTTTTGATTCTGTTGTAAAAAACTAAACATACAAAATGATACTTGGCTTATTTGGGTTGTGATCAATCTCAGTTCTTTCTCTGGTAGACCATCTTCTGTGCTCTGGCTTTTGTGGAAAATCTGTCCATCCTGGAGGCTGAGGAGAAATTTCTGCGAGGACCTGTCATTGACATAACGTACTGTAAGGATCCTATAAAGGAAAATATGGTCAAACATGACATCCTGCTATTATTTACAAATAACCATTTTCTCTACAACTATCCAACTTTTTTTTTTTAAATCAGTGAGCAGGATCATTTTGATAGGAGGATTGAGCAACAATTAAAGAAGAGTGGTAAGCCATAGGGAAGTCATCCTAGTTCATGTTTTTAATAAATGGTGTTAATAAATAATATTGTTGTTCACAAAAAAAGTTGTCTTTTTCTTCTTAGATGGCTAAATGACCCTTGGCATTTTATAAAGGGGTGAATTGTTTGTCTTTATAAAATGCTATGTAGGACACTGTTCTGTAGCTGTATGACAACCAATATTGAATTCTGCAGCAGATATTTCATCGATGGTCCACATGATTACACTGTATGTCTGATGGGACTAAATATGATTAATATCTGAATGTAACTTTAAATTCACAACAACATATACATAACTCAATCTCCTGTATATATGAAAACCTACAGTGAATATAACTAGGCTACAGTAGATCATACATCATGACATTGTCCATATGATTCAACTGTGTATTATTAATTATTCAATTTACAGAAACACTAAATTCAACTGCAATTCCATTGTCTCCTGTAGACTACGTATGAAGACCAACAGTGAATATCTACAGATATTTACATCGTAGTGCAGATCATTACACTGTCTCTGATATCTTAATGTAACGTTTGTATTTAAATTCACAAAAAAAACACTCAATTAGTGAACGTCTGTGGAGGGGACAGTGATTAATGTGTTTGTTATTTCGCCGTATATACTACTCCCCCTACTGGACGCATCAGGAACAACAGGGGCGTAAACCTTCCTGCTCCAGGTGAGCAGCGTCTCCATACAGACCACAAACACAAAGGAGGAGGAGGAAGCAGTTTGGAAACCTCGGTATCAGAAGTGAAAGTTGGAGTTTTACTCAGTTTTAATCGTTAATCCTACTCTGTGATAAACGCTGAGCAAACCTATCTGTATAAAGGACTTCATCTCATTTTATTTGTTAAAGTCTACAATGTAGACCTTCTAAAATGAAGGACAACATCGCCATGTTAAAACTTCTCCTGTTTCTCACATTTACTGCTCATCTTTCATCTGCAGGTGAGTTTAGAAATGTAAACTATCTAATAATTAAAGTTATAATCTGTAAATGTTTTCAGTATTGATAGACTATGACTAAATTATGTGAAATAAGGAAGTTTGATGCTGAAGTGTGTTTATCCGCGTTATTATTAGTATTTACACGGTGATTTACAGAAACACACATTTGTGTTAATTATACTTTTATTAATATAATACACATTTTAGCTGATTAGTATAAGATTTTGTTCGAGGTAACGTTAATTTATACATTTTATGATTGTAGTTAAACATCTACAAAATGGCGGCTTTAACACTGAGGGAGGAGACTGTTTACTGTGTAACTTTCATTTCCACATCTTCATACTCGCATACATTTCTACATGCTTTCCGTATTGTTTTTACTATTTATTTCGTTTTTTACTACACACACACACGCGCACACACAATTAAACAAACAGAATTTACCCAGAGAAACCGAGGCAGCAGTTCAGTCATTATTTGTGTAAATGTTTTCCTCTTGTTTTATTGTTGAATGTTGATCCTGTTGTAGTGAATAATATCTACAGTACATGTGGTAAATCATAACTAATATTCTCTCAGAAATACATTTTACTCCTTTATTTACTGCAGATATACTTTTAAAATGTCAGTAATATAAATTCCACATGATCAGTATTATACCCAGGCCTACTTATTTCACTTTTACTGATTAGTGGTGCTTGAAAAGCACTACTATTGTTATTGTGCATACTTATTATTATTATTATTATTAGTGGTGCTTGAAAAGTCTCAAACTGCTCCAAAGTTGTGGAGGAAATTATGTTGAAGTCCTTGAGAAAGCTATACCATGAAGCCATGACACCACCTCCCCTCTGATTGATTGGCTAGAGGAGGCACTGTAGTGGACCAATGATTACGCTAAAGCCCGCCCTCATTTACATGAAACTCGAACTACAGCTTTTGGAAAAGTGGAGAATGTGGAAACAAACGTGAAGAAGAAAACCAGCGTGAGCGTTCAGAAAAAGAGAACATGAGCAGAAAATGTCAGAGAGCACAAACACACAGTAATATAACCAAGAAACATGATTTGTGCATGATTAAGAAGACCCCCCCACACCCCCGTTTGCCAGTGTCAGCCAGAGGAGGATGTCCTCCATGAGAGTTTTTTTTATTTTTTTTATTTTATACCACACCGTGGTATCGACTTTGGTATCATGTACTTTTGGTGGTATCAGTACCAACTACTAGATTTTTGGTATCGTGACATCCCTAGTGCCAACTGTAGCTCTGTTGTCAAACTTAAGCAAACATTTGCTTATTTCTTCCTGAGCTGAGCTGGGAAGTCCATTTTCCCTCACATGACCAAAGTTTCTAGGGTCTAAACAAGCTATATCTGAGCAAAGTTTTGCATTAGCAGAAAACCTCCTATGGATACTGCCTGTTACTGTGTCCACAATGACATTGTGTACTTTGACCTTGAAGACAGTATCAGCTGACGCCAGCTGCTCATCTTCTGCAAGCTCTCATGGCATCATTTTCTCTTTTCTGATCCTTCTCTCAGGAAGGGCAGCCTACACTACAAGCTCACACTCTTCTTCCTCTTGTAACTTTCCATTAGCCCACTTCACAAACTCATCAGCTGCACACTGAACTACTTCAAAGTCCCTAGCACACTTCTTGAGCCCCTCCTCTGTACCCTCAACCAGATGTTGAGCCAGTCAAGTCAGTTTCACTAATGTAGTGCTGAATCATCTGGTATCATTCATTATCTCAGGGCATTTTTATTGAGCAGGTGTAGCCTACACCATACTCTTCATTAATATTAATTCTTCTAATTCTTATATTCACTCAATGAGCAATAGAAAAAGTTTGATACATACAAAAGTTTGATACATAAACATGAACGGTGGTTTGCAGACAACGTTGTTTTGCACTGCTGCTAGCATCTTGCACTGCTCCTAACTAGCTTAACGCTAGTTTACCGGTCGTCTCTTCATCCTCATTTGGTGTGCTGGTGAAAAAGCTGCTCAGTTTTGTACATTTGGCCGTGTCAGGTTGAAGAGCTTTTTTTTTTTTAATCTTTCCTTTTCAGTGCCGCCTTTGCGATTTCTATTATCAATTTTAGCCTATATCCTGAACCAACAACAAGCACCACTGACTGAAGTTTACAAGTTACGTTTCTTTTTTAGCAAGGTGCCGCTGTCGGGGGAGTCCAAAGATAATTACGTCATCATTAAATTTCAGACTGCAGTCTTCGAGTGGACTGCGGGAAAATAATAAATAAATAGAGTGGAGCTGCGGGAAAATAATAAATAAAAAGAGTGGGGCTGCGGGGAAATAACAAATAAAAAGAGTGGGGCTGCGGGGAAATAACAAATAAATAGAGTGGGGCTGCGGGGAAATAACAAATAAATAGAGTGGGGCTGCGGGGAAATAACAAATAAATAGAGTGGGGCTGCGGGGAAATAACAAATAAATAGAGTGGGGAGGACCAACTGTATGTCGATACGTGAAATTCTGCAGGAACATCAGACGGCGTGGCACGGTGACATAATAACGTGTGCTGTTAATCGCTCTATGTTCTATAACATGTAAAACGGGTACATGAAAGGAATATTATAAAGGCTACTCATGTAAACACCTTAATCACAATATTGTCTTATTCAGAATAAGGTCAATAATTAGATTACTGCTGTCCATGTAAACGTGGTCAATGTTTTTGAAAAATGCAGTTTAAATGGGTGTGGATGGCTGTGTGAAGAAGGGAGGGTGGAGGGGGCGTGGCAGGGAAAAGCACGGGAGGAAGAGGGGGATGAGCCTTCAGAACACCCAATAAAGATGGATAGTGATAAAAAGTTTGGAGTGGCAGCAGTACACAGGGCTCTGATGAGGTGGAGGAATTCTCTCCTCCTGAATCCCCAGGGCTAAATGGAGACACAGTGGATAGCGGTGCAGGTCCTCTGACCTATCTATTTGAATCATTCATTGAATCATTAGCCCCTGGCGTGACTATGGAGGAAAACATGGACAAACCAGAGGTAGCACGGATGGGAGAAGTGTCGGAATGGTAGCTAGCTAATAGACTCAAACATTTCACGAAGAAAAGGGGGAATGCTCTTCCCTTCAACACTGACTCTTGTTGCATAGTTTTGCAAGCGACGGCTTGCTGGCCCCCGTGGAGCTATAACCGGTTTAATTTGTTCAAAAGGCAAGTAAAACTCTCATGGTTAAGACACACACCTCATTTGAAGGGATGGAAAAGTCCTCGGGACTGAGTACCGCATCATTGTGTAGACGCAAACTGCTTTCATGAGCAAGTCCGAAGTCCATCTTTTTCCAATTCTCATAGCTCTCCTGAGAAAAATGCTTTCAGTTACTTCTCTTAAAGGTGTTCTCAAATTTGTATCAAATTATGTCCTGATGATGTCACTATATCCATGATTGTTATTCATTGTCATAGCGCAAACAACTGGCAAGAGGATATGAAGCGTATAAATCAAACCTCTCAGAACATGAAAGGATTCAGTTTCTGCACAATTTAATCTCTTTTAGAATCATTCGTCAATGGATTAAGTTGGTGTTTTATTATTAAATTATAAACAATAATCCATAATGAGAAAGCAAAAACATTCATAGATTAAATTAAAAACTGAACTCACTGTGAGAGTTACTAAAACAATTTAAACTTTTCCAGACACACACACTCTGCAGTACCTCTACACTGCAGTCAGACCAGGAGTACATTTCACTGCTGTTGGTCTGGTGGATGGAGAACAGTTTGTGTTCTACGACATCAACATGATGATGAGGATCTCAGCGTGGATGAAGAAGGCAGAAGCTGATGATCCAGATTACTGGCAGAGAGAGACGGAGCATGTACAGAATCAACAGGACTCATTCCAAAACAATGTGGCTAGAGTAATGAAGCGCTTTAATCAATCTGAAGGTGAATCACACTCCGAGCTTTCATCACTAATACACACACACACATATTACACAAACATCATCTCACACACACATTAAATACATCACAGAAAATAAATCGGTGTATACAGTACGGTCTTAGGCACTTTATATTTTAGTACAAATTTTGTTATAGACATTTTATGTACAAAAACACTTTGTCATTGTCTCCAGAAGAAATGTGTTATTAATCTACACACATTGTACCAGAGCTGTCACACCAGGGGTCTTGTTTACCTGCCATGCGTACACAAAGTTTTGTGTATAAACTGTATGTTTTAGGGCTGCAACTAACGATTATTTTCATACTCGATTAATCTGTCGATTATTTCTTCGATTGGTCGATTAGTTGGATTAAAAGGCCCATTTTTATTTTCTGTATTTTTTCCAAAAAAGCATGTCATTTTACATTCTGCCCGACGCTGTCCTTCAAATATTGTGTAAATTGAAGGCTATGAAAAAGGTATTAAACGTGTCTATGTGGGCTATTCTATACATTGCGCAAAGGATTTAAAATAAATATTAGCATTATATTTTGAAAACAAAAAAACAGCTGATTCACCTCAAGCTTTAAATCAGAAATTAAATCGCTATATTAAAAACGCTAAATAAGAAAAACAAAAGCAGAAACTAAGTGGTAAGAGGTTGAATGTTCTGCAGGAACACACACATTCACTCATCTGAACACAGTCACATGTTCCTTTATTCTGTAAATGTACCACACTTCTTACATTTACCGTAATTTCCGGACTATAAGCCGCTACTTTTTTCACATGCTTTGAACACTGCGGCTTAAACGATGATGCTGCTAATTTATGGATATTTACGGGCTAACAAGCTTCATGCCGCCAAAACATTTAGCCTCGTCACATCGGACCAATGAAATTACCGAACAGGTCACAGTGGACCAATGAAACTGTTCGAATTAAATCAAACGCACTCACACTAAATTCTTCAGATCAGTCATTTTGGGCTTCATGGCCACACCCTCATCATGGAAAACACACAAAGAAATGCATATGATGCAGCTTTCAAGTTAAAGGCGATCGTTCTGGCTGTCGAAGAAGGAAATAGAGCTGCTGCACGTAAGCTTGGCATCAATGAATCGATGGTGAGACGTTGGAGACAGCAGCGTGAAGAACTGACTCAATGCAAAAAGACGACAGAAGCTTCTCATAGGATAAGTACACGCAGGCTCGTGAATAATTATGAGACAACGACACGTCATCGAAGTACTATAGTAGACTGCCACATCACTGCCTGTGACCAAGTTTTAAACCAGGAAGACGAAAATAGCGGAAAAAAGCTCAAAATTAACCAGCTTTCTCCTACAATTAAAATTAACAGATGCTAAGATTGTCTTTTATGATGTGCGACACAAACACCTCTGTTAAAATCTCAGAAAATGTAATTTAGTGTTTCATGACGCTTTAAATGGGATTCATCAAGTTTTGTTCATGTGTGAGGATGTGTATATTTCTGCACTCTCCTGACCTTGCGTATGCAGGAGCCCCTAGTGGTAGAAAAATGTAATAGCAGATATACTTCCATTCCACTAATTGATCATGTCAGTGTAACTGAGAGAATAATTACTGAGTTCAGTGCTCACAAGATGCAGACTTGATGTAAAGTGAAGTTGTATTAAAGGTACAGTTAAAGATGGATTGGGATTATGCCTTGTTTAAAGATTTGTTTTATGTAGCATTGCAGAGGGAGGAATGTGTTCTTAGCACCGCTGGAGACTCTGTGCTGAGAGACGCATCAGTTGTTCTCGTTCGCCCAGTGCTGCTTTAGATGATCTCTGTTTTAGGGCTTTATGCTATGGGCATCTTTCACATGAATATTCTTATTGTTTGTATTTAGTAAAACGTGAAGGAAAAAGTCTTGCAATTCTTGACTTTAAGACACAATTCAACCCCCCTCCCATCTATTATAGGTTGTTTAATCATCAAATGAACATGTATGAAGACCCTCTTTTCCAGACATGGAGTACCAACAGAAGTGTTTACTGATGATCTGTAATTCAGCAATGCCAGTTTAATGAGATCCTCCAAAAATAACAGGAAATTACACTGGAGTGGGGCGACTCACCTGCTGAACTCCTAATAGGACGATGTCTTTGCTTTAAATGACCTGTTCTAGAAGATCTCCTTAAAATAAAGGAAGGTGTGGGGGTTCAGTGGCTGGTGAAACAGCTCTGTGTAATAAACCTGCTAAAGTAACACATTAATACAGTTTCCTTTCTGATATCATCTCATGATTTTATTGTGAATCCACAAACAAGCACAGAACAATACTGCTGTGTAAAATAAAGTTTAGTCTCCTCAGTAGTATTCAGTGGTTCTGTAATATCCAGGAAACGACAGCAGATAATGATATCTTCAGAGTGCATCGTGTCCCAAACTGCAGTCTATCACACTAAATAACTTCTCTTTACTCCTTTATTCTTAACATTCCTGCAGCAGAAATCATCAGAATGTGTTTGGACTTTGCACACAGAGCTGTGAATCCATGCAGTGTAGAAGCTCACAAAGCAGGAGTTCTGAAATGTTCTTCACAAATAGTCTTCAGTAACATTGTTCTAGTAGAAACCTCAACATGACCGAGGGGGAAAGGACGAGTAGAAAACCAGTGTAACGCTTTAATGGAGTGTAGAAGGAAAGGAAGCTTATGTGTGTGTGTGTGTGTGTGCAGGAGTTCATACACTACAGAGGCTGTACGGCTGTGAGTCTAATGACCGCACCACTAGAGGATACGATGAGTACGGTTATGATGGAGAAGATTTAATCAGTCTGGATCTGAAAACTGGAACCTGGACTGCAGCTAATGATAAAGCTGAGATCTTCATAAACGAGTGGGATCCTAATGGAGATAAAGCTAAACACTGGAAGGACTTCCTGCAGACTGACTGTATTGATCAGTTACAGAAGGTTCTGAATTATGGCAAAGAAACTCTGGAGAGGAAAGGTAAAGTGTGATCTGCTCTGTTACTGTAACTGCAGCTGCTCACACACACACACACTCTGATAGTGTCTACACTCCTTCATTACAGTACACACACACACACTGATGGTGTACATACTCCAACACACTCCTTCATTACAGTGCACACTGACACACGCACTCTCTCTGATAGTGTACTCTCTCTCTCTCTCTCTCTCTCTCTCTCTCTTAAAGTGTAGACACTAATAACACACTCCTTCAGTACAACAGGGGAGCAGTGGTGTCTCTCAGGTTAAAACTCTGTTACTGATCAGAAGGTTGGGGGTTCAAGCCCCAGAACAACATTGCAATCTCTGCTCCAGGGGGCGCTGCATCATGTTTGAGCCTGTGCTCTGACCCCAACTTCCTAACAAGCTGGGATATGCAGTAGGTTTATCAAAAGTACTGGTACCAAGTCAGTAATAAAAAGAAAAAAGTTTGACGGTACCAGATTTTCAGTAGTACCGTGTCAACCCGGTACTGATTTGCTGTCTGACAGGTGGTCAGTCGGTAACTTTTCATGGGTGTACCGTGCAACAAGCAGTCACTGGAGCCGGTCGCCATGACTCCGTCTGAAACTGAATACTTACCTGCTATATAGTAGGTGAAATACATGTATTTCTCACGGACACTCGTGTTCCGCTTTCAGTGCTGTTACCGCTAAGTGTGTAAAAGCCACGCTCCTAAAATTTATGTGTGGAGAGATTAACCGTGCTTTCAGGAAGAGCGGCTGCTTAACTGCAGTATTTATTCAAGCAGGTGAGTTTCTGATGATGGTAGCAGTTACATTATGAATGTAGGATAGTTTAATTGGAGTGTATTATTGCAAGAAAACATCCTCGTTTTTGTTTACTTAATGTTTTGCATACATGCGTTTAACGCTAATACGCTCAGGAGTCCTTATTAACCATGTAACTCTTATTGGGGTAAAATAAATGGGAGGACATGATGAGGTTTACTAATTTTACACACCGGAAGCTTTTTGATGAGCGATATATCTTAAATGTATGTGTTAGAAAATAATAGATGTGTATTTAGCACTGTTTATGTCTTTAATATCAGTCAGAAAAACATTTGTACTCTTGTGTGAATAACTCTAATAGCTTTAATAATGATATAGTTGAAGTATACAGAATGGTGTGTTTTACAATACATTTTATATTTATATTCAACTTTATTAATAAAATAGTGTGCTGTGGTCTGAAATTGGTACAGGGTACTGTGGAATTTTATTATTACTGGTACCGACTGCTGAAATTTTGATAACGTGACAACTCTAATGCACAGAAAATAACTTCACTGTGCTGTTTATGTGACTAATAAAGGCTTCTTCCTACACAGTAACTACATTCTCTATGGCATCAAATCCGTGCCAAAGATCCGAGCTCGTTATTGATGCTCGCGTGAAGTAAATTACATCCATTAGAGAACAACAGATGTACAAGCGTGGAAAGGGGAGAACTCGCGTACTCGTTTTAAACACAAGCTCTGACGCACGAGGAACAATCTGTATACACCAGCAACATCATCCCTCACACTCAGGAGCTGCTTCTTTTCTATTAACATCCCAAAAATGTGAACTGGTAGAACACTTCCTGTCTAATAACAACTGCTAAAGATTCCCTTATTTACATATATTATATTACATAATGCAGTATGTTGAAGGATCTCAATCTTAAACTAGCAACTATTTATTTGTTTGTTTGTTTGTTTGTTTGTTTATTTAAAAATAACTCTCGTGAAGAGTGTTTGCGGACGAAGCCATGTCTCTGGTGAAGAGTGTGTGTGGACGAAGCTGTGTCTGTAGTGTGTGTGTTTTAATATTTATGTCTCTGTGTGTCTGCAGTTCCTCCTACAGCGTCAGTGTTCCAGAAACACTCTTCACCAGAGGTGGTGTGTCATGCTACAGGTTTCTTCCCCAAAACAGTGATGATCACCTGGCAGAAGGACGGAGAGGACGTGCATCAGGACGTGGATCTCAGAGAGACGTTACCCAACCAGGATGGAAGCTTCCAGAAGAGAATCATTCTGACAGTCTCAGCTGAGGATCTGCAGAAACACACCTACACCTGCGTGATTCAGCACAGCAGCTTGGAGAAGGAGATAGTGCTGCCTGTGAGCGAGCGCCGAATCCTGAATCCTGGTCAGAGAAACACTTTCCTATAAAACTACAGATTTACACTGAAAGCTGATTTATTTCTGCAGCAGATAATAAAGACTCTGTACTGATTTAACAGATAGAAGAACAGGTGGAGGATCAGGTGGAGGATCAGGTGGAGCTCCGATTGGTATCATCGTTGGTGTTAATGTGGCTCTTGTTGTTCTCCTTGCTGTTGTTGGTGGTGGAATTGTCTGCTGGAAGAAGAAGAACTCTGAGGGGGAAAAAACATTAAGTTCAAGAGAAAAAATGAAGTTATTTCCCTGTAAGGTTTACTAAATGTATATATTTTCATATTCATATTATATTTAATATTTTTACAGTTGAATTAATAAAACCAGTATTGTCAGTGCTCTCACCTCACAGAATTTATATTTAGTAGAACTTTGGTTCTTTTCTGAAGATCAGTTACAGAACAGTTTCTTTATTAACTGTCTGTCTGTAATCTGTGTTTCAGTCTTCACACCTGTTCCAGTCTCAGACTGTGAGAAACATCAGAAGTGATGAGATCCAGTACTGATGGTCCTGCATCTGGGGAGGCAGAGTCTGAGGTGTAAATACAGCTTCACTTCCCACTCTTTCTGTTTATCAGAACTTACTGAGTTTAGAAATAGTAGGTGATTTTATTACTGGTCTAAAATGACAAGCTTTATATTGTATAATTTGAAAAAATAATCTCCACTATATCAGTAGCAAATGTGTGTTTACCTCAGAAAATTTCTATCTTCACCTGTACTGAGAAAATAACAGAAGTGTAAGGACAGTGATGAGTTCATACATTTATACAATCATCAGTTCTTTAATTACTGACTCACACTGATATGGAAGTGGTGGTGGTGGGGGCGGGGGGGGTAGGATCTTAACCGCATTTTGGCGCCTTAGTTTTTAATTTAGTCTTAGTCCTGTGTCAAATGTCTTTGATTTATAGTTTTATCATATTTAGTCAATCTTACCCTAATCTTACCAGCACAGTTTTATTTTCATGGTTGAAAAAAAGTCACGCTATGACTAAACCACACCCAGTGTGAATAGCTCCACAGGGATCAATTGTTTCGATACAAGAGCATCATCACATCAGACATTCACGCTGCTTAATCACGCTCAGTGTGAAAGGCCCCTAAGAACAATAAAAATAAGAAAATTCACAGTATAAAAAGAGGTAATATAAGTAGTGGAAAGTGACAAGTAATGATACTCATGTTTTGCATTTATTTTAATTACAGAAAGGCTTTAGAAAGTCTGTTATAAAAGATAAAGAAAAAACTATAATGTAGCAGTTCAAAAGATATACGACTATAAAGTGTGCAACACTGCTGTATTCACACTGCCTTGTCCGTGTCTAGTCAAGTCCATAGCCGAGAGTGACATCACAGTACATTTAAAGTGCTACATTTTACATTTTAAACATTTATCGTGGCATAAATTAAAATTAATTATTCATAAATTAGGCTAGCGGTGGTGTAGAGGTGCATGGGGCATTTATTCCCTCCCAAAAACATGCCAGTAGATGGACTGAGATAAAGTGCCTCTAGGTGTGCAGGATGTGTGTGTCGTGTCCTGTGAAGGACGGCCGTCCCATATAGTGTCTACTGAAGACACATTATTTACTTTTTTTTTTTTTAATCCACAAACTGCATATGTACAGTATCCCGTATTTTCATTGTTTGTTTATATTTTTGGGTTTGTTTTAGAGTCCAGTGGGGTTTAATGTGGTGTTACATTTATAATAGTTTTTTTTTAACCTTCTTAGAAGTTAAAAACTACAAAACTGTCAGATAGGCCTGTCACAGTGAACGCTTTTGTTAGACAATGCATTGTCCCAGAAAAAATTGCGATAAATGATATTGTCATTTTAAGACCATTTTAAGACGCCGCTATAACGATAATATAAAAGCAAAGTTTTTGTCTTCTGACGAAAATATCCTTTAGATTTAGTCAATATTTATCCTGTCATATTTAATCATTTTAGTCAATTACTCTGATTAAAGAATAATAATGAAAAAAAGAAACTAAATATTCACACATTCTATATAAACGTGAAAAACATGTGCCCTTATTGTGAATCTGATCTTCTGAAATATTCCAGTGAGCTCACTACTGTAATACAATATTGTGAATTCTTGCTTTAGTTCTTTGTTGTGCGTGTTATAGTGCGTGTTACAGAAACCGTTCTACCTCGTACCCTCACTGAAGTTCAACATCACTTGTGAATTTGTCATTTTGTGCAGAAGTGAGTTATAATAATATGATCATGTTGTGTAAATGTCTGATTAATATAGGATGTGGTTGGGTGAGATAATTAACCTGGTAGTAAAGTGCTTCAGTTTCCCGTGTTGATTCAATCCCTGACATGATTTAGTAGTTAGTATCCTGCGTGTCGTTTTTTTCAAAAGTGGTTTAATTAAAAGCGGTGCTAGTGTTTGATACACATCTTAAATTTGTTTTTAAAGAAACAGTTTTGAATCTGAATTTTTATCTTCAATTTGACGAATATTCGAAGTCCGGATTTTACTTTAACAGCCGTAGAGCAGACGAGAGGACAGAAGCAGCGCGACTGGTTAAGTGTATCAGGAATCTTCTTCTCACGCAGAGTGCCGTGTACAGTTCAGTGTTTCTCAAATAAACCACTTAAACTGCATTTGCATCCGTCTCTACTCGCTGAACACGACATGGTAACATTCATTCTTGTGTAAACAAACACACGTGTAAACACAATGGGTGATTATCGAGGTCAGCAAAAAGTATTGAGGTCACGTCCATATATCACACAATAAGTCAATAACGTAGTTCTCGTGACAGGCCTACTGACAAATAAAACTTCCACAAAACCTTCATTAACTGTAAAAATGAGTTTCGTTCTTTTCTCAGTGCAGGGAAACACACATGCTACAGATAATAGTGGAGATTAGAAATTAATGCAAAATGCAGACTTTTTTTTTTATTCTCACAGTTGTGTGAGTGATGTAATGACATTGCAATGTTCTGCTCCACTGAGCTTATTGCTGTAGGAGCTACTACTATTGGTGTGTGGGTGGTGCTAATACAAATGGATCAGGTACAGCAGTTTACTAATATTTATGGAACAAATAATTTATTGTGTTATGACTATTTAAAACGTGAAGGATCTGGAGAGATTCTGTATGGAGGAACAGTCTCGGATCCCTCACCATGTATATTCCAATCTCATCAGGCATTTATAGGAGAAGAATCAGAACTGTTATCTTGCCAAAGGGAGCTAGCACAAAATATTAAAAGGGTCTAAAAGGGTGCCAATAATTGTTGCACATGTATTTAACAATGTTTTTTGTTGTGGGATAAACTTGTGTTCTTTGCAATTGTTGGATATCCATGAGTGCAAAGGTTTTAATACCCAATACTTTAAATCAAAATATTGTTTAGAGGACATGTTTTTTTTTCTTTTTTCTCCCCAAGTTATCTCACTAATTTACTTTACTTGTGAATTTTTTTTATCTGATTTTTCCCCTTTGCACTAGCTCATGCTGTGTCAGAGTGCTGTAACTCTCTCAATGGAAAGCGCCATCTACCCTCTTCCACATACATGAGCTCTCGTGATGCCCATGATTGGCCAGTGTGCGGTGACTGGCAGGTGAGAGGTTTGCCCCTCCCACCCTGACAGCACAGCTAGTTTTTGCTTCAAATTTGATTAACTCTACTTGAACCCTGTTCCAACTTTAAATAAGACTTAAAAACACTTTTAAAATTTTAAAAGATAACTTTACAAGAATAGTTTGAGATAAATAAAACTTTTGCACTCAACTGGACATTATCTGTTAAGATTAAAGGGGTCTTATGATGCTTTTAAAAGCTCATTGTTTAGTTTATTGGGTGTAATAGTTAACATGCTTTCATCTTCAGAAAACACATTATTTTTCACATACTGTACATTATTGCTGTTTCTCCAAAGCCCCTCCTTCCAAAAAGCCCAGAGTGCTCTGATTGGCCAGCTGACCCATTGTGTTGTGATTGGCCAAAAGCCTCAAGTGTGTGTTGGAAATATAACGCCCCTTACCATAATCACGAGCTTCTGCTTCAACACTTCTAAAGCAATTACAAACACAGTTAATAATTTCGTCAGTTTTACCGTATCAGTTCGAGCCCGAGTCAGATTCTGAAAATGCGGATGATCGAGCAGATCAATGAGAACCAACTCTACAAGCACGACTTCAGCAGAACGTTTCACAGCGGCAAGTTTTTATTTTGTAACTCTCTTAACTTTCAGATACGACGTTAGAACGATTTAATTTGTCTTCTTCACCGTAGTAACTTTATGTCCGGAAGTGACTAAATAAAATGAATTAAATATTAAAAAATGACTGCATCATGCCGATATTTCAAACTGCGACAGACATTTGTGGAAGTAATATCTGGACTTGGATGGAGGTGTTTTATGCAGGTCTGGAGCAGTGCTCTCTGTTAGATAGAATAAATCCCTGTGTGGGCGACTATGAGCTTTGTAACTTTGCAGATCTTTTACATGCACAAACAGATTATTCACTAAAGGAAAACATTCAAAAGCGTCATATGACCCCTTTAAAACAAACTTTAAGAAATTGTTCATTGTAATAAACTACCTCTTTTTTTATTATATGAAATGGTATAAATTTGTACTACTTGCACTTTTCACTGACTCTTTCATTAAAAAAAAATTATACCAAAGAAGGTGTTTTTTTTACTCTTTTATTAAATCAGTATTATATATAGCATTTGGTCAGCAGTTTGGTTGTGTATTAATTTACACAACACTGCCCTAATCTCACATCTCTTTTTTTAGAAATTGTGAAACAAATTCTAATATGTTCAATAATTCCCTTTATTTAGTATATAAATAAGTATTATTTATATATTATTTATTAACTATAGTATATGTTGTGTTATTCTAATGCAGCAACCACAACATAACCATGTCTGCTCAGCAGAACAGCTCCATTACATTCCCTGCTGGAAAGAAAACCACAATAGAAAACCTCATAGAATTTGTAATGGTTATAATGGGAATTTTATTGGTTTTAATGGAAACTGTAATGGTCTCTATGGATCACTACTGGTAATTTGTTGCCTTCTATTGGTGGCATGTTACATCTAATGGATACTATTTAAGGACCGATATTGGCAATGGTTTTAATGGTTAACAGCTGATGGTTTATAATGGTATTTGTAGTGGAAACCATTAGAATTTCTGTGATGGTTTCTGTTGTTTTTTTCTTTTTTCAGCAGGGTTTTTTTTCTTTCAGTTTAATTTGGAGTTCCTTTCGAAACAGTTACTTCACTAGACAAGTATTTAGGAAATCATTCAAAACTGGAAATACGCGTCTGTTCTGCATTCGTTTTCTTCACACTCGTATTCCCTGCAAGTCCTGCTTCCTGCACCGCTGTGATTGGTTACGAAGAGCCCCGCCCACTTTCTGATCTTTTCCCAAATTATAAGGTGGGTCTTCAAAGAAGCTACATGGATTTAATCATTATAAAAGTGAATTAAAAGTCTGCAGAATTATTATATTTAATAGTGATTACAATTTAATAATTTAAATGGTAAACTTGTTCTAACGTGAAAATTAGTAGAACATGCAAAATATGATGGTTTAGCTTTATATGGATGATTAAATGGTTAATATTTTATTATACAGGTCTTCTGTTGCCTCCTGATATATCAGTGTTGAGCAAACCAAATAGGTACGTTTTTAAAAGGCAAATATAGTGAATGCTTTACATTTACATTTACATTGATGGCATTTGGTAGACGCCCTTATCCCGAGCGACTTACAGAAGTGTTTTAGTTTCTATCAACCCTGAACCCAATCTGAAAAGCCAGCTGGGAAGATTGGTGTAGTAAGAAGTCAGATTTTCCATCCATCAATTTTCCATTCCGCTTATCCTGCGCAGGGCCAATGTCACACACACACACACACACACACACGCACGCACACTACATGTAAACTCCACGCACACAGGACAGAGGCGGGACTCGACCCCAACCCCGGAGGTCAAAGGCAAATGTGCTAACCGCTAAACCACCGTGCCCCGTCAAAGATCTTATTTTTATTATATTTTTCAATGATAATTGCTAACTGAAGTGCTTCATGAAGAGGTAGGTGTTTATTTGTTGTTTGAAGAATCAGCTGTTTGGCCATCTAGGGCGTAAACAATATTTAAAGTATGTTTGCTGTGTTTCTACTTAGAAGTAAATTATTTAATGACCCTGCTGAAAAAAACTATAGAAACCATTAAAGAAATTCTAATGATTTAATGGTTATAATGGGAATAGTATTGGTTTTAACTTTGTTTATGGAAACTATAATGGTCCTTGTGGGTCTCTACTGGTAATGTGTTGGGTTATATTGGTGGCATGTTTATGTGTAGTGGAAACCAATACAAACCATTAAATCCTAATATGGCCAAAAACACACTGCATTTGTTAATGGTTTTAATATTATTTGTAGTGGACACCATTAGAATTTTTCTAATGGTTTCTTTTTTTTTTTCAGAAGAGGAATTAATTAGTAACATCATACCTATGGTACATCCATACACAATTAACAGTAGACTTGTGTATGTCCTTGTGCGTTGTTATCTTATATATAATATAGATTTATGAAAATAACTGTAATAATTTGAGGACATGATGAAAGAACTGTTTAGGAAAAGTGCTTCATTAAAACGTGTAAAGTTTCTGCGTGTTTAATTCGTGTTTAGTAATGAAACCGGAGGTGGATCCTCCTCCACAGTGATTGAACGATAAGAATTAAGGCTCAGCCAATCATTGCACTGGAGGCGGGTTTTAGGAAATATGGGAAGGACAGGAATTGAGGTGTGTTTATTAATAAAGATGTTTTACCGGTCTCATCTGTGGTTCATCTGCTTCTGACCGCTGGCTGCTTTCAGACACAAATTTTTCCACTATTCAATTTGCACAAAAAAAAGAAGCTTGAAAGATTCTGTTCATTATTATTTTGTTAAAATGATGTTTGAAGGGCGATTGCTGTCCAACATTTATAGAGCAGTTCACACTCCTGATAATCATATATCAAACAGATATATCACACTCATTCTCCAGATCAGGCATGTTAAAATGGATAAAATACTTACATTAGTTTGTATAATGAAATAAAAAGAGGTCACTGTACGGAATTACAATAAACATTTAGCACAAGGCTTTTCCCCTATAATACACTCGAGTGAGAGCACAGCACTGCAAACCAAATGAATAATCTGAATAAAAGTCTTTCATAAAACCAGAAATGAAAAGCTGTGTTGGTGATTGAAAAAGTAAACACTTTATCCTGGATCAAACCCCGGACCCAGGAGCTGTGAGGTGACAACGCTTCCTGCTGTACCATCATGCTCTGAAATAATTCCTATTATAAATATCAAATAATAACTGGAATATAGAATACTTGTCCCCACAGGGTACTTACACAATCTACCATATAAAAATAAACTAGTGTACATCCTTAAAACATACGAATACATTATAATGTATCACAAGTAAACTGTACATCACTGAATTATACATTAGTGTGTTTATAGTAAAATTAGTGGATTTGAAAGAACATCATTAAGTCAGCTGACCTTCTACTGAAATGTTAGGTGACATAAAGAGATCTATTTTAGATCATTCTTTTCCTGTGGGTCTTTTGTTTTTTCTTTTTTTCTTTTCAAAGTGCTTTAACCTGCATAAACATCCACACTCCTACACACAGATAAAGCCGCATTCGATTTGACCAACAGGTCATTTCCTCTTTGTCTCTCGGCTGATACACAATGGTTCAGTTTAAAACTCTGCCTGTGTTTCTCTGTGCCATGGGTAAGTGTTCATCATCTTAATGGTCGCTTTACTAAATTCTTATTATATTTGTAATATAAATACATTATTCATTACATGGTCGTGTAACTGAAACATTTAATTATTCAGAAAACTGCAAATTTCCATAAAAGAAAAAAGTCTGTCCATCTGTCCATTGGAGAAGGAGATGGTGCTGCATGAGGAGGATATTCGAATCCTGAATCCTGGTCAGAGAAACACTTTCCTATAAAACTACAGATTTACACAGAACGCTTATTTATTGCTGCAGCAGATAATAAAGACTCTGTGTGATTTAACAGATGGAAGAACAGATGGAGGATCAGATGGAGGATCAGGTGGAGGATCAGGTGGAGCTCTGATTGGTATCATCGTTGGTGTAGTTGTGGCTCTCGTTGTTTTTATTGCTGGTGAAGCTGGAATTGTGGTCTGGAAGAAGATGAACTCTGGTGTGGGAAAAAAAAAAACATTAAGTTCACGAGAAAAAAATGTAAGTAATTTCCCTGTAAGGTTTATTAAATGTACATATTTTCATATTCATATTACTTTTAATATTTTTACAGTTGAATTAAGAAAGCCAGTATTGTCAGTGCTCTCTCCTCACAGAATTTATATTTAGTAGAACTTTGGTTCTTTTCTGAAGATCAGTTACAGAACAGTTTCATTATTAACAGTCTGTCTGTAATCTGTGTTTCAGAATTCACACCTGTTCCAGTCTCAGACAGTGAGAAACATCTGACGTGACGAGTCCCAGTACTGATGGTCCTGCATCCAGGGAGGCAGAGTCTGACCTCGGCCTGACGAAACAGTGGCGTCTCTCACTTCTCACCCTGGGGACTCTGAAACAGCGAGGGGAAGTTTCTAAAACACTGAAGTGACGAGTTCCAGTACTGATGGTCCTGCATCTGGGGAGGCAGAGTGAGGTGTGAATAAAGCTTCACATACTGAGTCTGCAGATATGCATGACAACATTATACAAATACAGTCTGTATTCTGCAAACATGACTGTCAGGAATTTGGTTACGTGTGTGTGTGTGTGTGTTACCTGACAGCGCACAGTGATCAGGCTGCACAGGTTGGCGGTGACGAGGTTACCGGACTGGGACAGTGAGAGTGTGTGTAGTTGTGGCAGCAGGAGGAGATGCAGAGCTGCACGAGACAGCAGCTTCCTACGAGACACACATCAGCTCCTCGATCAGATCTCCTGCTGTAAACAACAACAACAACAAAGCTGTGGGGAAACCGTTACACTGTCGAATTCCTCCTTTTCAACATCAGAAGGATTGGACGTCCATTTCTATCCACACAGGCCACTCAGGTGCTCGTTCAGTCCCCGAGACTGGACTACTGCCTCTCGATCCTGGCAGGTCTGACTCAGAGCGCCATTAAACCTCTGCAACTGATCCAGGCTTGTTTTCCACCTTCCCAAGTTCTCCCACACCACCACCCCATTGCAACACACTATCGATGCTTAATAGTATTGAAAGGAAATTCTCTTATATCATGTACTCTCTTATTATGAACTCCTATCAAATACCTATGATGAATGTATTCATTTTATTACCTCTTTAAATAAGCTGATCAACTGCCATGTATTTTCTGTCTCTTGAAAAGACTTATTTTCAGTGTGCTGTGTGTTTTGTTTTGTCTATCTGGCGTTCCCTTGCACCATTAGAAACTGTCCACGCACTGCTGTTATCAATGTGTACAATGTGTATAAATACTCCTGTTTTGAATTAATAAACGGGAAGTTTCTGTGAACACTCATATTTGTCAGTGTGTTTGTTCATTTTGGACTCTCCAGGCCTGAACTCTGCAGTAAAACACACTTTCTAGCTCATAGCAGCACAGAACTAAAAGTTAATAGAAGTAATGGTAGAACAGGCCGATAGGGCTGGCAGAGGTCTGGAAGACATAGTCTGAGATGTGGAGATTCCTGAGATATTCTCTGTTATGGAACTCTAACAATTTGCTGTCAGAAGTGCGATTACTCCGGACCATGTGAGTGTTTTTCTTTCCTCCCTGGTGTGGTGTAATTCCGAACCCATAATTACTAATTAAGTTAAGAGTGATTATCCCTTGTAGGGAAGTATCCAGAGAGGGGTCGAGCACAGACACACAGGAGGCCGTTGTAAGGTGATCAAAGGAGGTTTTCTTTTATTTAACTTCCTTTTTTTCTTTGTGTTCAGGGGGAGTGGGTGTGAGTGCGCGGGCGCGAGTGTTTGCGTGCGGGCTGGTATTACAGGATACTTCCGGGGTCGCGTAGGAACTTTCCGGATGAAGGAGGGCGTTTCTATGCCGTCAACGCCACGCGCGCAGTCAGAGAGCGGAGGCCTCGTCGGGATCCGAGCCGTCTGGAAGAAATAACAAACACACATACACAGAGAGAGAGAGAGAGAGAGAGGGGAGGTCGGTTAGTTAACGCCGCCGCCGCCGCCGCCGCCATCATCATCATCAATCATCATCATCATCATCATCATCATCATCATCATCAAAATGGCAATGAACAATTATGAACTGCGACGCACACATATCACACAAGACTCTTCTCCTCGAACGAGCAGAAGAGCGGCTTCTTATACTCTCCCCTCGTCTGCCGGATGGTGGATTTTCGGTGCACCAATCACCGGCCGGGGGTGTGTCGGCGGCTCCGCCCCACCGCTACGTGCTTTTTGGCTGTCATCGGCCTTGACGCGGAGCTGTCTCTTCAGCGCCGGCGCGGTAGTCGGGGAAGGAGCGATTTTAATGCCTTGTGCGCCGGCTGTGGGTCCGTCGCGACACCCTGTTTTGTCGATAATCTGTACTCTGGTCTATGATCCTCTGTAACGTCATGCCTGCCTAATAATTGTATTTTATATTTGTGGAATAATTTGCAAAATTGTCTGTGTGGTTTGCCTACGAGTGTTATATGTGTATTGTGTGTTAAGTATTATTGTGTTATTGTGTGTGTTGTTTTCCAAGTTAGTTATGGGAGGGTCTCCGTCCAGCCCGGTTCTTCCGTCTCCTGGCATGACACCCAGAGACGGTGTAGCCCAGGCTTAATAATGAGAAACACTATTTAGCTGTCTAACCAAGTCACAAAAGGGTTAACTTTGATTTTCTTGTTATCTTTGATGGATTTGTAAGTGAGCAAATGGGTGAACTCTATGAGGCAGTGAACTGACCAATCAGCTGCCAGCTAGGCTCTGTTACAGTTACACCTCTAGGTTAGTGTCTCTGCACGTTCTTTTGGCGCTTGCACCTGAGCATAGGAGGCTGCGTTATCCACTTGGTAAGACGAAAAAACGACATGGAGTGAATTAAACAAGTTCTGTACTCATTATTGCTTATACTGACTATATCTTGTTGTAATATAGAGAGTAAGAGAGAGCTGTGCCTGAATCCACTGTTGTCACGGAGCTAAAGGCAGTGAATTCTGCTAAGATGGTGAGTTGTTTACCTGGCGCTAGGCCTCTGAGTTCGCTAGCATTTATGCTAATGGCCGCTAATGGGTAAGCAATGCAAAGGTGCTAATGGTGGAAAGCTAATGTGAGCCTGCTGTATTCAAATGCTAATATGGTAATTAGCCACGATTGGCTAGCGGACTACTGGTTAATGCCTTCGAAAACAACTAATGATTTTGTTTGTGGGTTATAAAAAGAAATGTCGCTTCCCTACTGTTCCTAAATGGTTAGTTTGTTAAATAATGATGTTAAAAGTTGTGGATTTAATTGTGTTTATTGGAGGTTAAAAGAGGTACAATTTTTAGTGCATTCTTTCCACTGTTACCGGTGCAGAGGGGGATAAATAAGCACGCTCACACCTTAATGCCTCTAATCTAAAGTAATACAAGTTGATCGATGTTTACATGCAATCCATGCAGTTTTATTCTTCATAATGCTAACGTTACTAAGGTTTCATACAACTTGAGTTTGAAGGATGTAGCTTGTGATGTAAATGTACTTTGGATACTGGAGAGAAATTCATATAGTTTTGATACCTGAGAAGAAACATAAGAGCTGTTGTACAACGAGAGAGAGATTTTGACATTGCATTATAGGTGAACTGAAGTATTATCTCATTTTATTTTATAGTAACCTGTAGCAGTCCATTTATTCACTGAATGGTAATTGAGAGAAATGATCTGGCCTTATTTATAGGTCAGGTTTTGGTAAAGAGTTGGAAACATCGTGCGGAGATCCTTTCCACGGAATGATCCAGATCCTCATGTTCCAGGCGTTCTTCCAGAGATTCATAGATTCCCAGTCCAGGGGGCTGGGTGGCGAGCCAACCGTGTTTGTGACTCTGATTTTAGACGGATTGCCAGGATCATCTTCTTCATCTTCATGGTGGTGGGACTAACACTAACACGAACTAAAAGGGCCCAACGTTGGTGACTGAACTCTTGTCAACAAAGGCAAGTGAAACTGAGGACGAACTAAGCTCAAGGGAATTTAAAAGGGGATTCATTTACGTGCGCACTTTATTATTTTAGTTTGTTATTTTTTTTCATAACTGTTTTTTGTATATGTATGTACCAGCCCATGTGTGTTTAATACATTTTATGCAAATTGTCATTCTGGTGTGGTATTCTTTTTATTGACCTTCAATTCTCAGGCTCTTAACAATTTAGCATCTTCTGATTCTGGTTCTGTGTGTTGAGTTATTTTGATGGGACAGCAAATTTACACTGTTACACAAGCTGTACACTCACTACTTTACATTGTAGCAAAGTGTCATTTCTTCAGTGTTGTCACATGAAAAGATATAATCACATATTTACAAAAATGTGAGGGGGGTACTTACTTTTGTGAGATACTGTATATAGTATCGCCCAGACACATCGGATCCTTAATGTCAGAATCATCGGTATCCTTGGCAACAAGTTAAACATTGACAGGTTATGAGCTGTAGAAAAAAGAATGCATTTGCTAAGCATTTTTAAGCACATGTGTGTGTGTGTGTGTTTTTCAGACACTTGAGCACAGGATGTTAGACTAACCCACAATATCCTGTTGAATACACCTGTGGCTTCATAATGCCAATAAGTGACTTTTTTAATCTTATGTCAGCTATAGCATATAAGAGAACAAGGCTTTTCAGCACTTTGCACCTTTCATATCACGCATGTAAGCAAAAGCAATACAGCAACTTTGTTATTTTAACACTTTGTATTCATTCAGTTGAGATGTATACTAGAGCTTGGCTTAGGTAACGATCAGCCATTGCAGCTAAAGAAATCTGTTGGGCGCTCACAGATTGCAGGATCATGTTGTAGTTATCACTGATCAGCACTTCCCAATGACTCTTTATTCTTCCTGCCCTTTCTTCTGCTCTCTCCTTTCTTGCTCTTCTCTTGTCCCTGTGGAATCTTTTTGCAGTGTAAGATGTGACAAAAGGCTTTAGTAATATTTGGAAAGAAGTCACCAAGAGTTACAGTTTTGTCTCTGGGTGTAATTTGTTTAGTTGTTGAGATAGGAGATACAACGCAGCGGGAGGTTGAGGACTCCATATCAGAGGCAGGGCCGTCTACAACAGTATATATTTATATACAGTGAGGGAAAGAAGTATTTGATCCCCTGCTGATTTTGTACGTTTGCCCACTGACAAAGAAATGATCAGTCTATAATTTTAATGGTAGTTGTATTTGAACAGTGAGAGACAGAATAACAACAAAAAAATCCAGAAAAACGCATGTCAAAAATTTTATAAATTAATTTGCATTTTAATGAGGGAAAAAAGTATTTGACCCCCTCTCAATCAGAAAGATTTCTGGCTCCCAGGTGTCTTTTATACAGGTAACGAGCTGAGATTAGGAGCACACTCTTAAAGGGAGTGCTCCTAATATCAGTTTGTTACCTGTATAAAAGACACCTGTCCACAGAAGCAATCAATCAGTCATATTCCAAACTCTCCACCATGGCCAAGACCAAAGAGCTCTCCAAGGATGTCAGGGACAAGACTGTAGACCTACACAAGTCTGGAATGGGCTACAAGACCATTGCCAAGCAGCTTGGTGAGAAGGGGACAACAGTTGGTGCGATTATTCGCAAATGGAAGAAGCACAAAAGAACTGTCAATCTCCCTCGGCCTGGGGCTCCATGCAAGATCTCACCTCGTGGAGTTGCAATGATCATGAGAACAGTGAGGAATCAGCCCAGAACTACACGGGAGGATCTTGTCGATGATCTCAAGGCAGCTGGGACCATAGTCACCAAGAAAACAATTGGTAACACACTACGCCGTGAAGGACTGAAATCCTGCAGCGCGCGCAAGGTCCGCTGCTCAAGAAAACACATATACATCCCCGTCTGAAGTTTGCCAATGAACATCTGAATGATTCTGAGGACAACTGGGTGAAAGCGTTGAGGTCAGATGAGACCAAAATGGAGCTCTTTGGCATCAACTCAACTCGCCGTGTTTGGAGGAGGAGGAATGCTGCCTATGACCCCTGGAACACCATCCCCACCGTCAAACATGGAGGTGGAAACATTATGCTTTGGGGTTTTTTTTCTGCTAAGGGGACAGGACAACTTCACCGCATCAAAGGGACGATGGACGGGGCCATGTACCGTCAAATCTTGGGTGAAAACCTCCTTCCCTCAGACAGGGCATTGAAAATGGGTCGTGGATGGATATTCCAGCATGATAATGACCCAAAACACATGGCCAAGGCAACAAAGGAGTGGCTCAAGAAGAAGCACATTAAGGTCCTGGAGTGACCTAGGCAGTCTCCAGACCTTAATCCCATAGAAAATCTGTGGAGAGAGCTGAAGGTTCGAGTTGCCAAACGTCAGCCTCGAAACCTTAATGATTTGGAGAAGATCTGCAAAGAGGAGTGGGACAAAATCCCTCCTGAGATGTGTGCAAACCTGGTGGCCAACTACAAGAAACGTCTGACCTCTGTGATTGCCAACAAGGGTTTTTAAACCAAGTACTAAGTCATGTTTTGCAGAGGGGTCAAATACTTATTTCCCTCATTAAAATGCAAATCAATTTATAACATTTTTGATGTGCGTTTTTCTGGATTTTTTTGTTGTTATTCTGTCTCTCACTGTTCAAATAAATCTACCATTAAAGTTATAGACTGATCATTTCTTTGTCAGTGGGTAAACATACAAAATCAGCAGGGGATCAAATACTTTTTTCCCTCACTGTACATGTGTGTGTGTGTGTGTGTGTGTGTGTGTGTTTTATATGTGTTGCAGGTTTGCTCTCACAGACTCTGTGCTCTTTATCTTTGGAAGCAGAAGCTGGAGATAACGTCACTATTTGGTGCCAACATGGTCTGACTGATCCAGGTTACATCTTCTGGTTTAAACACACGTGTGGTTCAGTTCCACTTCGTCTTGGGTGCAAAAAGTTTAGGACATCAGCTCCATCAGAAAACTGTTACTTCTTTACTGAAAGTGAGAGAATAGTGATGTCTGTTCATGGCAAGAGCACGTCTCTCACAATCACTGCAGTAACCGTCTCTGATACAGGACTGTATTACTGCAGCTTCATGAATCTGGCCGAAATGTTCTTTAGCAACTCGACCTCTTTACAAGTGAAAGGTAAATTTATACAAAGTGAATAGTTTCAGTAAACACTGATTGAGATGACACTGATTGATTAAAAAAATAATGTTTCTTTTTTCAGGTGTAAATAAAACATTTTCACAGGATAAAGCTACAGGTTTTTTGATTTAGTTCTCACAAAGCCTTCTGTACATTTTTAATTAAAATATGATGCAGGTTTAATGATAAATGTTTTCTACAAGATTCAGACTCTTCTGCTGTGTTCTTCATGCTGTCTGTGGTGTTCGGTGCCGTGATTGTGATTCTTCTTGGTGTCCTGATCTTCATCATACTGGAGCACAGAAAAACACACAGAGGTAGAATATAACTCTAATAATAATAATAATAATAATAATATCAATAATAATATCTTTGTGTTGCTTTAGGTGCTGAAGCAGAAGATAATGAGGTAAATGATGAACCGTGATTTACTTTGTAACCGAAATTAATAAAAAAAATTGTACTGATGAAGAATTTTTTAAACTCTCAGTAAAAAAAACTTTAATTTGAAGACAGACGACAAATACATTACAGTAATTGGATATTTAGTTTATTGGGTATCTTTTAAGATATTAATAATTAAATATATTAATGATGCTCATATGCACACGGTGGTTTAGTGGTTAGCACGTTTGCCTCACACCTCCAGGGTCGGGGGTTCGATTCCCGTGGCTCTGTGTGTGTGGAGTTTGCATGTTCTCCCCGTGCTGCGGGGGTTTCCTCCGAGTACTCCGGTTTCCTCCCCCAGTCCAAAGACATGCATGGCGTGTGCAAAGTGTCCGTAGTGTATGAATGGGCGTGTGAGTGTGTATGTGATTGTGCCCTGTGATGGATTGGCACCCTGTCCAGGGTGTACCCTGCCTTGTGCCCGATGCTTCCTGGGATAGTCTCCAGGTTCCCCGTGACCCTGAAAAGGAGTAAGCAGTTGAAGATGGATGGATGGATGCTCATATCTTTTAAGCAGCTCTTGGAACTTTTCCATTGTAATATTTGGCATGTATACATGATCCAGATGTTTCCTCTTGTTCTCATCATTTGTGCTTTAACCAAATGCAGCCTTCTAATTAAGACTGGAAGTTGAGAGGCTTAAGACAAAAAGTTGTTTTTTCTCCAAATATTTTTCTGTTCTGTTGTTAGATCCACATTTTGCTTTTAACATTTGGGACATTTTTTTTTTCAAGATACATGTTTTAAAATAGAGGGATCCTTTCATTTTTTCATTCAAAACCCACAGAGGGTGCCATTTTATTTGTTAATCTGGGAAATTCTGATAAATCTTTGTTGGAATGTTCCAGATCTGTGTAAAAACAAACAGCTGCTTTACCTTGTTTTAAGTTTCATATGTGGAGAAAGCTTAAGCACAAGAAGCTCATTTCTAAAGAAATTATATATCCAGTATGTTTCAATATGCAACTGGAAACCATAAAACAAAAGGTACAATTAGCAAAAAATATATCGTTTTCACATAATTACATAAAAATAGTATCAGTTCAGATTTGTTTTCATGAAAATGTGTTCATTATTTAAAACAGTTTTAAAATGAATTTTAAAAAAATGGCCTGTAAAATAAAATTCCCAGGACCTCCTAGTACAGTTTTGCTTTTTGTTTTGTTAAATTCATGAATATAATCAAACTATTAAAAGATTTGCCTCATTATCTAAAGTATATTTATAAGTATTATTTTTCCATTTATTAGTCATGGAGCTTTTTCACATTAATAATTCCACCGATAGAACATTAGGTCAATATCAAAGTTGATTTTATTTAAGAATTAAAAACTCAAGTGACC